>NW_021849437.1:155691-179959 GCF_003651465.1 Formica exsecta
TTGAAAAGCGCCTTTGTAACCCCCTTGGGGATCAAATAAAGGATATTTATTTTATCAAGTCTAACGTGTATCGTCAAGGCACCCGTGTCTTACATATTTTGTATTTGTTCACTCTATTATCTATTATCTTACTATTATTATTAATCATCATATAATATTTAATTGCAGGTACAATTTCAACTATAATTTAAACATATATATATATCCACATATATACGCAAGTATAAAATTCTCAAAAAGTGGGTGCTTATTAGCCTTGTTGCATTACTGCTGTCACGAGAGGCCAGAAAGCATTTTCAGGCCGTATTTCGGCCGTAAGCGATACGCTAGAGGAACAAGGATAGCACGCGATTGTCGCTCCTTGTCTGACATTATCTCCCAACAATCGCATCCGTGTGCTCAACGTGTCGGTGTGTGCCTTCACGGACGCTACACACATACGCGATGAAAGAGAGACAAAGAGAGCGCATCATCTCTCTTTGTCAAACGATCAGTGTACTACCAGCATCGAAAAGTGGATGTAGCACGGATTTGAACCAAAATCGAAAAGTGGATGTAGCATGGACATGAACCAATCGGCTGTTTTATCGGCTCCGAAAGTGGATGTGGCCATGTAGTTCCAGGCGGCGTAAAATGGATGTACGTGACGCTAGTGTACGACCTAGAAAAAGCGTTACACGAAAAACGGCAGCGTGGCGACTCTCATTCTTCTCTCTGATCTAACCGGACTTGGTGAAATTGGCCCTTAAGCCGATATTACATTTGTCGTATGACAAACTTTTTAAGCGCATTGATTGGATAATTTCTAGAGACTCAAGAAAGTTTCTATTTTGCAGCCAATCAATATGCTTAAAAAGTTTGTCGTACGACAAATGTAATATCGGCCTTACGTCATGTATCGACAGGGAGTTGCACTACTGTATATGCTGTGCCAATGCTATATGTCGGTGGTTGCTAGAATATAAATTTGTACGTAATCGAGATGAAACAGAAGCAAATGTTTTGATAAACAAAACATTTTGCGTATTAAATTATAGAATTTCATAATATAATCTCATCAGTAATTTCGTATGTAATTTTATTTTCAAATTATGCATGCACAATGATATTGTCACATCTGTAAACTCTAGTGTGGAAAATAATATAATTACAGAAATAAATGCATCATAAAATTTGAGAGATGTGTATATTTTTATTATGTAATTATTTATTTTTTATTATTATTATATAATAATTATTTCAAATATTTATTATGTAATTATTCATTTTTATTATTTATTTTTTACGGGATACATTTATTTCTCATGTGAAACTTTAGTAAAAATACATTATGTATTTCTGTTTCATTCTCAAAATTGTGGATGATACATTTATAATGCATATAAAAATTATAGAGCTGTAATAGATCTTCTATTAAAAGATTTTTGAATTTTTTTATCAGGAAATTCTCGAGGTAATGCATGAATGTTAATATTAATAATGGAATTGAAATTGTTACATATTAATTAATAAAGGTGTATGTCTCTTTAGAAGAAAGGTCATCTACATTGAGTAAATTTATTGATGATATTGCATTTCATATTTGTAGCAAGGCAATTTTTCTTTAGTAGAATGCCTTACTATGCAGTTGCAAAAGGTCGAAAACCTGGAATTTATGGCACATGGTAATGAAACTATATAATTCAAAGATAAATTATTGGTGAAAGTTAATTAAACACAAAACTTTCTATTTTCAAAAGGGATGAATGCAGTACTCAGGTTCTTAAATTTCCTGGATCCATGTATAAAAAATTTGCTACAGAAAGTGAGGCTCAAAATTTTATAAAAGGACGTTCCTCTTCAAACGTAGGAACAAATTTGACCAAAAATTTTGTCTCATTGAAAATGGTTAAACCTGTAGAGTAAATATTAGTAATAATTGTTTATATCGGAAAATACGAAAGAAATATCACAAAACTAATAAACCTTATATTGTATACCAAACAATATTGTTTATGTATATATATATTTTATCTGTAGATCGCAAGTTCTACCAAAACAAGTGTTTCTGCTTGGAAGCAAACAAACTGCAGTGGCTCAGACAAAATTATTATCATCACTTTCAAAAAGGACTTTATTAACAAATAGCAATACTAATGAACAACCAAGTAAAAAAAGAAAAATTATATCAGATAATACAGACTTTACTTTAACTCAACTTTCTGATCAGGTTTGAAGCAAACGGCACATCTTAAAAGATATAAAATATATTAAAATTTACGAATAAATTGTATTATGAGAAATTCATATATCTTGCATTTTTGGGATTACACAGGATGGCAAAGTGGATTTTATTATGGATGAAGATGGCTATGTTAATGTCTTCACTGATGGCGCATGCAGTTCCAACGGATACAAAAACGCGCGAGCCGGTATCGGCGTTTGGTTTCAAGACAATCATCCATTGTACAATTTATTTCTCAGTCTTATCCTTCACCTTTTTTGATATTTAATAGATTGTTTAGGGAAAAGCTATAATATTCCACAGGAATGTATCTCGACCAGTGGAGGGACGACCAACTAACAACATGGCAGAAATCCAAGCTGTCACAGTAGCTGCAAGGCAAGCTAAGAAAGCAGGAATAAAAAAGCTCAAGATAAATACTGATTCGAAATTCCTCATTTCCTGCATCATGCAATGGATGCCAGGTTGGAAGAAGAGAGGATGGAGGACAGTGGATAACAAGCCAGTTATAAATAAAACGGAATTGTTGGAAATGGAAAAAGAATTGAAATCGCTGACCATTGCTTGGGTAAGCAATCAATTACTTAATTTTAATTTTTATTAAGAATAAAATTTAATAATCTATATATAAAATAAACGTTCAATTAATCAATATAGTTGAAATATTGTGCAATACAATTTAAGCGAATAATTTTCTAGAATCATGTGAATGGGCATGTAGGGATTCATGGTAATGAAATGGCAGACAAGCTGGCGAGAAAGGGCTGCTTGCTGTACAAATAAAATTGAATGAAGAGCACAGGATGGCAAAGTGGATTTTATTATGGATGAAGATGGCTATGTTAATGTCTTCACTGATGGCGCATGCAGTTCCAACGGATACAAAAACGCGCGAGCCGGTATCGGCGTTTGGTTTCAAGACAATCATCCATTGTACAATTTATTTCTCAGTCTTATCCTTCACCTTTTTTGATATTTAATAGATTGTTTAGGGAAAAGCTATAATATTCCACAGGAATGTATCTCGACCAGTGGAGGGACGACCAACTAACAACATGGCAGAAATCCAAGCTGTCACAGTAGCTGCAAGGCAAGCTAAGAAAGCAGGAATAAAAAAGCTCAAGATAAATACTGATTCGAAATTCCTCATTTCCTGCATCATGCAATGGATGCCAGGTTGGAAGAAGAGAGGATGGAGGACAGTGGATAACAAGCCAGTTATAAATAAAACGGAATTGTTGGAAATGGAAAAAGAATTGAAATCGCTGACCATTGCTTGGGTAAGCAATCAATTACTTAATTTTAATTTTTATTAAGAATAAAATTTAATAATCTATATATAAAATAAACGTTCAATTAATCAATATAGTTGAAATATTGTGCAATACAATTTAAGCGAATAATTTTCTAGAATCATGTGAATGGGCATGTAGGGATTCATGGTAATGAAATGGCAGACAAGCTGGCGAGAAAGGGCTGCTTGCTGTACAAATAAAATTGAATGAAGACCAATATTTAATAATAATATAAAGAACATTATCCTATAATTTTTGAATTAATATATCTTATAAGAGAGAGTGAAATTATTCTTAGATTATATTTTACTTTTGTATACATATTGAACACTGTAATTAGACATTATTTTGTGAAATTAATAATCAAATATATGAAGTACTTATTCTGATTGGAAATAAACTCTTAATAAAGAATTTTATCAAATATGCAAAAAAATTGTTTATATTATAGATTATATGTAGAGATGCTATATCATATCTTTATGTATAAATAAATTCCTTATAATTCTGATTCTATAATTAAAGATATTCATTGCTATGATTGTTAGAGTTAATGTATGCAATATCATTTCTTGCCGAGTGAAGATGGATACTTAATTAGACACAAATATTTGTTTAATTGCAATTATAAATCTTTTACACTATAGATTGTTAACATCTGTATACTATATAAATAGATTCTTTCTTCTGACACCGTAATCAAAGATATTTATTGCTAAAGTTAGCAACTTTCTAATATACAAAATGCTATTTTTTGGTGGAAACGTGCGCACCCTCGTTTATTGTCTGTCGGCTTGATGTTCTTGTCGCAATTTGTTTAAGAAGAATGTAAATATCTTCTGGAGACACTTGTAACTCCAACAATTCCAATATGATGCTGAAAAAAGTTTTGTGTAATAAAATATCCTCTTATATATATTAAAAAACTTATAACACTAGCAATTTCAATACAATGGTGATAAAAAAAGTTATGATAAAATAATATCCCCCTATATATATATATATATATATATATATAATATAAAATCGCGTGGAAGAGGTCAAAGAATTATACTTTGAAAAGATTATCTCACCCGAGAACGCCAGGTATCGTCAAAATTCTCGTTGTTTGAGCCAGCTCAATCAATTCTTGACGATGCGATTGCGGAAATGACATTTTCCATAGAATTGTTTCGCCGTCCGGTTTCGCAAATTTTTGGATTTACCGCGCGAAATGGCCTGCGGACAAATAGGTTTGCTAATAATCCGTTTTTTTCATGTCTTTTCTTACATATCTTCTTTTACGGATTTAAGTGGCCCTTACTGCCTATAGGAAGAAACGAAGGAAGTGCAATGTGCAAAAACGAAATTATTCTTACAAGATAATTGTTCAGTTTAGCGGCCCCACCTCTAATATCGATAAAATTATGGGCATTCGACGCGTTTTTAAACAAAACGAAAGAATATAACAGAGAAAAGTGTCGCTCTGCCCCACGAAGCGAGATATTAATAGTTAAAGTTGACGACTATTTAGGTTACAAAATCTGTCATACCGACGAAATATGGCGACATGAGTATACCTTAGAACATATATAAATGGAAGGGGAATAGCAGGCTGAAAAGTGTCGAAGAAAGTGAGAAAGAAATCGTAGTTGCCTCTCTCTTGTAAGTAACTACACATAAAAGCATCGTGTCTGTAGTATACATACTTTTGTGTACACACACATGGCCGCACATGCGCACTTTTGAGCAAAGTAACTCACAAGAGAGAGGCAACTATGATTTTCTTTCTTACTTCCTTCCGACATGTTTTTCTATCGGGAAACAAAGGCATTCCCCTTCCATTTATATATGTTCTAAGATCTTAAGTAGCGCGGCGCTTTCTATGGCTGTGTTCCAAAATTCACTGCCAGTATTGAAAATCTATTTCACATTCAAATCTAGTTCACATAACATATATTATAGATTTCCAGTACTGGCAGTGAATTTTGGAACACGGCCCATATGTATAGAGTTCAATAATGACGCGTGAGCGTGTTGTACACACGCTATTTTACTATTTTGCCAAAAATTTTATAAAAACTATGCATGATATCTAAATATCGATAATCTTGAATCAAAATTATTCACGTGTTATCAAATCTATTCATTTTACTTTTAGTCGTTGCTTCGGTAGTGATATCAATTAGAAAGTGTTCTCTTATTAAGTAAGTTGTATTTAAAATAGCGATTTAGATATTTATTTAGATATTATTAAATATTATTTATTTAGATGTCATGCATAATTCTTATAAAATCTTTAGCGAAATAATAAAATAGCATATACGCTCACGCGCCACGCACGCCGTTTGCACGCCGCCCCTGATTCATGCGTAACCTATAGAGCGCTCATTTGTTAGCTTAAAGTTGCTCTTATTTAAAAGTGGTGTTCAGACGCAATTTTGCCAAAGAAAAAAGTTGCTTCTTCTAGCACGGACAATCACGCTGTGCATTCCGTGTCCGCGAACTCTGATAACATAACTTTTTTTCTCTCTCTTCTGCTCGGTAATGTTCAGCAGAGAAAACCGCTCAGTAGCAAAGGGGCACGAAACAGAGTATGTCCTTTTCTACGTGTATCTTTACCCCCACTCCTTAAATAAAGGCAAACGCTCGGTCTAGATATACTATGTCTATAGTCTATGGTATACTCCATGAAGGAAGAGTAAGGAAAGTTATCTACCTAGATTGGAAATGGTCACGAAAAATGTTCCGTATGTGGCCAGGTTTGCCAAATGGAATGACTTGGACCAATTCGTCGCCATCTTGAATATTTGTACATATATAGTGTTATATTTAGTTGTATTAGTAATCACATATATACATGCTCTGTTGCCACCATGAAGGAAGAGTAATAAAGGTAACATTTCATGGACAGTGAAAAGCAGCAGCAGTTTAGTAACTAACTAGCATTGTTTGGTGATTTTACAGAATTGCTGCGCTGCCCATGAAATAGGTTTTCTGCATATCTATTTATCTATGTATCTATTATTACTAATTATTATCTATCTATTATTAGCTTACAATTATTTTTATAATTATAGTTCCTACAAACTTACCTCTGGTGATTCCATACTTTAGAATATATGTACATATATAACTAAACATAGCTTTTACTGCTTTGCTGTTCAACAGGATGAACTTCAAACAGCAAAAACTTGCGCCGGAAGTACGTCACCGATTCTAGTTATTTTCTAAACTGCTGCTGCTTTTCACTGCTCATGAAATGTTACCTTAAGGCCGACGTCCCATTGAGCGGAAATCCATAACGGAACGGAACGCGCGGAATCAGCGCGATCAACCACAGCCATTCCGTTTTCTTTCTTTCGCTTTTTCTATTTTCCTTATGTCCCATGGAGCGGAATACGCGGAAACGGATTACGCGGAATGATATAAAATTAGTTTTTTTATATTATTGTATGTATATACTTTTATATTATTGTATCATTTATTCGTCCCCAATGGGGTTTGAAGGCGTTTTTTAGGAACGTACCCAAACCTTTACACTCCTCTACCTTCCTCTACATTTTCTATCCTTATTTAAACCCGACCTGGCCCTTTGCGACCTTACAAATATTCCTCCCTCCCCTTCCTCGTCTTTCCCTTTCCGTTTCTTCTCTTCTATTCCTCTCGCTTCATTCTCCAGTTCTTCTTCCTCTCGTCCCATATCCGTTCTCACCCCTCTACCCAGATCCTTCTGTTACCTACCACCACGCTTTTTCCGTACCCTCTTTCCATCTTCGCTTTCTCGACCATCCTCCATCTCATTCTTCTCTTCTCCATCGTTAAGTCCTCGTCAACGCCTATCTTCCACAATCTCCTTATCTCACTCCCTTTCTCCAATATCTCGTCCTTGTCCTCTTCTTCCTCCTCTCCTTCCCTCTTCTTTTTTCTTCCCTTCTCCCGACCTGTTCGCCCTCTTCTTCTCCTTTCCTCTCTCCTCTCTCTCTCCTCCTACCTTACTCCCTCCTTCCTCTTCTCTCTCTCCCGCTTCCTCTTCGCTTTCCTCCTCCCACCAGTATTTTCTTTCCCTTCTCTCTACTCCTGCATCTAAACCTTTCTTCTTCCTTTCCCGTACCTCTCTTCCTTTTTCACCGCCTAACTCCTTTGTTTCCTCTCTTCTTTCGTCCTTTTTCTCTACAATTTCCTCCTTCACTATTTCCCTTGCTCTCCCTGTCTCCCTCTTCTCTCTGCCTCCCTGATCCTTCGCCTCCTTTCTCCCTTCTTCTCCTTCCTCTTCTCTTTCCTTTTCTTGCGACACCGTTGTTTCCTCCTCCTTTCTCTCCTTTCTCTCGCTCTCTCTTCTCTCCACAATTTCAACTCTTTCCTTATTCCCCTTACCTCCACCACTAGCTCCTTCAACCACTTTTCCATGCTCACCGTCTACTTTTCTTTCCTTCCGTTTCCTTTTCCCAGCCTTCTTACTTTTCTCCCTTTCTTTCTTTCCTCTCACTTCCTCTTCCACCTTTATCTCCTTCCTTCTCTTTCCTTCCTATCCTTTTCTGCTCTTCTCACTCGCTTTCCTATCTCCTTCTTATTATGCACCACACTTCCGAATACCTCTAACCTCCGATCACAATCCGCCATGTGCTTGCATCTTCCGCTCCCTCTATACCGACCTCCTCAGTTTTCGTCCACGTCTCCTTGTCTCTCTCTCTCTACTATACCCACACCTTTCGTCTTCCTTATCGATCCGTTCTCCGTCCGCTCTATCTATCCATACCTTCCATCTTCCTTACCGATTCGTTCTTTGTCCGCTCTATCTCCCTGCTTTCTTATCGTTGACTCTCACGTGCTCTTTTCCTGTTCTCCACCTAACCTCCAAACTCTCTATCTTCTTTCCTTCCCTTTTGCGGTCCTTCCCTTACGCCCTTCCATGTATCTCTGCTCCCCCTTGTTCCTCTCATTTCGCCCTTTTTGCACCCATCTCTTCCTTTCTTCCTCTCTCCTTACACTCCTCTCCTCCTTTCCCTCTTCACGAGCATATTTTCCCCGTGTTCACTCTATCCTACCGGAAACGGAACCTCTCTTTTTATATTATTTACGATACTTATAATAGATTGTAAGACATCTGTTAGAAATGAGGTGGTTATTGGGACATTTGTGTTTATTGTACAAGAACCTTATGTTCTTATTTCATATATGTTTATATCTTTTGTCTGCGTTTATAGATCTATGTTAATATTAAGTTTGTGTACGCACGCAAGTATTGGCGCCGCTGCTTCGACACGGGACACGCTGCGCGTGCGCGGAAGCAAACTCCTCTCCTCTTTTGTGTGTTGTAATACCACGTCGTATTATATTAAAGTTTTGTTCTTTTGATTTAATTACGTGCTTCTTATTTCTTATTCAGTTGCTCGGACCAATCCTTACAGATTCAGAAGTGGGATTCGGGTGAACTGTGTAAATACTATAACGAATCTTTTAGAGAACGTTTTTACTTGAAGAAGACGGCGCTAACCTATAAACCGGCAATATGAATTTCAATGATTTCACTGTTGCGCAATTGAAGGTGGCTTTGCGCTACTTCAATTTATCAGTCGCCGGAAGTAAAGCAGAAATGATTGCTAGATTGCAATCGAAAGATCCCGAAGGAGAAAAAACGAGAAAAATGATTGAAAAAGAGGAAGACGAAACTACTGTACGTGGGGAAGAATTCAGCACCGGATCGTGGGAGCAAAATATGCCTCAAAATTCAGTAAGAAAAGAATTATGGCAAAAAGAGAGAAAGCTGGATAAAAAGGAACTCGAGTTAATGCGGCGAGAAAATGAAATTCTTAGAAACATGTCCCCTGCTATAACAATTGCCTCTGAACAACCTAATATGCTTGTTAAAATAATAAGTGATTTACTCAATGAATTTGATGGAACTGATAATACTTATCCGATATGGGAAAAACAAATTAGATTGTTACGCAATACCTATAACTTAAATGATAATTCAATGCGGATTTTAATTGGGGCAAAGTTAAAAGGCCGAGCGCTACGGTGGTTCCACTCAAGAGCTGAACATATTGAAATGAATTGTGAGGAACTATTACGTGAGTTAAAAAATATGTTTGATCATCGCTTAAGTCGACTGTCATTAAGAAAAGCATTTGAGAACAGGACGTGGAAAGTAGGAGAAACATTTAGTGATTACTACCATGAAAAGATTATCATGGCTAATCAGGTACCTATAGTAAAAGAAGAACTTATTGATTACTTGTTGGAAGGAATACCTGATGCCAGGTTACGTGATCAAGCCAGGATGCAACAATTTGAGTCAGTTTCATCATTATTAGAAGCTTTTAGAAATATTAATCTAAAGTCTGAAACAAAGAAAACTACGAATGCTCAAACTAAGACTGAAACGCTAGTTAGTACGGCATCCAGGCCAATCCGATGCTACAACTGTAATTTGGAGGGACACATATCTTCCGCTTGCCCTAATCCAAGAAGAGAGAAATGTTTCTGCTTTACTTGCGGAGCTATGGACCATTTGTATCAAGACTGTCCGCACAAGCAATCTGCTATCCCGAAGGCTACAACTAGTCGGCCAAAATCAATTAACGAAACAACAGCCTTGATAGAATTACCGAAGAAAAAATTGGTATCCGAAATACGAACCAAAAATACCAGTAACAAACAGCATACGTTCACGGATCCTAAAACACCATTGGACAAAACAACTCGGGACTATTGTGTTTCATTAGCGGAAGCGAACGAAAATCAGTATTATGTCGAAGCCCTCATGGATTCAGGTAGCGCAATTAATCTTATGACTGAAAATACGTATCTTAAATTCTTCAATAAATATAATCTTTCAAAAGAAACAGGTAATGTCAGTTATGGCGGAGTTAATAAATCTCCTTTAGTTATCTATGGTTATATTCCTAACATACAATTGAAACTATTGTCTAATCATACATTTATTACTAGATTCGCCATAGTACCTAATAGTACAATGACATACGACGTGTTATTGGGCTATGAATTTATAAATCAACCTGGAATGACTGTTATATTAGGTAAAACACTCGAACTAAAATATGATGAAATAGTTATGGATAGCATTCTACATATAGAACCTATGGAAAGCAACGACGGCTTGGACACGGTACGTAATGGTTTGGATGCATCAATTCCTTTCGAAATTAAAAATAATTTACTCACGTTATTAAATAATTATATTAATGCTGAAAATGAAAGCCACAATATTGATTATAAAAATATCCAATTAATAGAAGGTAGTAAACCATTTTATTATACATCTAGGCGTTTATCGTGGTCTGAGAGAGTTCGACGAATTATTAACGATTTGTTAGAAAGAAAAATCATTAGACTCAGTATTTCAAATTTTAGTAGTCCTATAGTTTTAATTAAAAAGAAAAACGGCACTTATAGATTATGCGCCGACTACAGATCTTTAAATAAAATAACTATCAAAGATAAATATCCTTTGCCTTTAATAGATGACCAAATTGATCGATTAGCAAATAGTTGTTATTTCACTAGCTTAGATCTACGAGATGGGTTTCATCAAATAACAGTTGATGAAAACTCAATTAAGTTCACTTCTTTTGTTACTCCAGAAGGACAATATGAATATTTAAAGATGCCATTTGGACTAGCTAATGCCCCAGCAGCTTTTCAACGATATATAAACACTATATTTCAACCATTATTAGAGGAAGAAAAAATTCTACTTTATCTGGATGATATTCTAATAGCTACTAAGACAATCGCAGATAATTTGAAAATTCTTACAGAAATATTGCAGTTATTAGCAAAACATAAATTAGAGCTTAAATTTTGTAAATGCTTTTTTTTAAAAGAAGAAATAGAATATCTAGGCTACATTATTTCATCGAAAGGCATCACTTCTAATAAAGCTAATATAGAAGCTATACACAATTTTCCGCAGCCTAAAATAGTTAGACAAGTACAAAGTTATTTAGGTTTAACAAGCTACTTTAGAAAATTCGTACCGGGCTTTGCCTTAATTGCTAGACTACTATATGAATTAGTAAAAAAGGACAAACTTTTTGTATTCGGTGAAAAGGAATTGCAAGCATTCGAATCTTTACGTGATAAGCTAATAGACAAACCAGTACTAGCGTTTTATAATCCATCGGCAATTACTGAGTTGCATACAGATGCAAGTTCATATGGATATGATGCTATATTATTACAAAAACAGTCAAATAATAAAATGCACCCTATTATGTATTTTAGTAAACGTACCACAGAAGTCGAGAGTAGATACCACAGTTACGAGTTAGAAACTATAGCCATCATTTATGCTATTGAACGCTTTAAAGTATATTTACAAGGAATAAATTTACTATCGTAACTGACTGTAATGCAGTGAAACTTGCTTTCGATAAAAAAGATATTAATCCACGAATTAGCAGATGGTGTTTAATTTTACAAAATTATAACTATCATATTGAACATCAAACCGCTGATTGTATGCATGTAAACGTTTTAAGCCGCAATATATTAGTCATTGAACCTCTCTCTTTTGAAGAAATTTTAGTCTATAAACAAATACGTGATCCCGCGATAATAAAAATACATAACGATCTAGAAAAGCAAGAAAGTAATCAATACGAATTACGAAACGGTATTGTTTATAAAAAATATAATCAGGAACTATTATTTTATGTACCCGAAACGATGGTTCGTAGTGTAATTCAAGCTAGTCACGATGATGTAGGACAAGTAGGAGTAGAAAAGACGATAAATTTAATTATGAAAACTTATTGGTTTCCCTTATGCACACACAAGTAAAAGAATATATCGACAATTGTCTAAAATGCTTATCTTATTCAGCACCATCAGGTAAAACAGAAGGAGAATTATATATTTATGATAAAGGTACTAAACCTTTCGATACCTTACACATCGATCATTATGGACCACTTAAAAAGGAAAAAGATGGTTATACTCATATTTTTATTGTCATTGACGCATTCACCAAATTTGTTGTTTTATACCCGGTAAAATCCACTGCGACTAAAGAAACAATTATTGTTTTAAAACAATATTTTCATCATTTTGGAACTTGCAAACGAATTGTGTCAGATAGAGGCACCTCTTTCACCTCAAAAGCATTCCCGACTTTAATGATTGAATTTGATATTAAACATGTTAAAACAGCCACAGCTACACCAAGAAGCAATGGACAAGTTGAACGTGTTAACCGTTTCTTAAGATCTGTATTAGCTAAATTATCAGTAGAAGACCCATGGGTCAACGTTTTAACTAAACTCAATTCTCGTTAAATAATACGTATCATAAATCTATTGATATCTCTCCAAGTTTACTTTTGTTCAGATATAAACAACATGGATTCATTGATGATAATTTAAGAACTTATTTACAAGAATGCAATAACTTAATTAATGATATAACTCAACTCAGAAACATTGCCATTACTTAGAATCGTGAATTACAAGAATACAATAAATACATATATGATAAAAGACATAAAAAACCATATCAATATAAAATAGGCGACTATGTAATGATAAGAAATGTTATAATTACTCCAGGTCTAAACACTAAATTGTGCGCGGGAGCGAACTCCTCTCCTCTTTTGTGTGTTGTAATACCACGTCGTATTATATTAAAGTTTTGTTCTTTTGATTTAATTACGTGCTTCTTATTTCTTATTCAGTTGCTCGGACCAATCCTTACAAATGGAATAGTCTTTTAATACACATACAATAATAAATTAGTGAACAATAGAATTTGATTTTTATAATATATATTTTTGACGTAAATGTAAATCTATTTCACGATTGTCTGAAACTTGATTCCGCTACCGCGTTTACCGCTTCATGAGACATAAGGAGAAATGCATCAGCGGAATCGCTATGATACTGATAAACAATAACATACAATAATAAAAAAAAATAACCTTGTATTTGTCGACAGAAAAATAAATCTGTGATATTTAATTATGGAAGCACAGGATATTCTACACAGGATTTATCGATTGTGGATCTTATTTAATAGATCTTATTCTGCATTTCAAAAGCAAATCATTCGGAAATGAATGCTTTAATTAAATTTATTATATATAATAATTAAAAGACGTGATAGAAAGAGAAATAGAAATAATAAACGTCGGTATTGGGTACGACCAATTTTTTCAGAAGAAAGAAGATTAATGCAGGGAGCAAGCGACAATCTTGTTCGTGAAATGGAATATATGGATAAAGAATTATAGTAGCATTACCTTTGATTGCAAAACTTTCATTGTATTACTATTACAAACTATTTATCACATTTCTTACTATTTATATGAATCTATATATATACAGGGTGAGTTTTTTAACTTGAAACTGTAAAATATCTCGGAAAGTAAGTTTTATCGAAAAAATGTTTCAAACAAAATTTGTAGGGTTCGGAGGGGGCCACATGATAAAAATATGGATTTGACCTTGAGTAACCTTTTCAAGGTGAGATCAATGTGATCGACGTTTTCTTAAATGGAACCCCCCTTTTTTATTACATATTCTTGTAGCTTATCTCGAGAGCTTTTCAAAACACTATAATCAAGTATTTTTTCATTAAGTACTTTTTGAGTTATTTTATATCTTAATCTGACATATTTTGATATGCCATGAAAAGATAAAATATCTCGTAAAATATTTAGTTTTCGATAATCTTACCGTAATACTTTTATGTACAGAATAATGAGACAAATCAATTAGTATAAAAATAAATAATTACATACTTTTTCTTAAAAACAATTATTTTCTTTATACCGAACCCTACAACTTTTGTTTGAAACATTTTTTTCGATAAAGCTTATTTTCCGAGATATTTTACAGTTTCAAGTTAAAAAACTCACCCTGTATATGAAATAAGATATGTAAAATATATTATATTAAATCACCTCCTCCCATCCTATTTGAGACCTCCAACCAAAGTGCATCTTTTTTCAAATTTGTCCTGTCTTGTAATGGTAACTTGTAGTTCCAAAGAGCAGGTCTTTCAAATACTAGCTCAATAAGAGTTTCATCAGTACCATCATCAGACTTTGTTTCAACGTTATTTTCGACACGGATTACGGCTGATGTATTTATTTCTGAATTTTTATTGTGACCATATCGTGGAACTACAACGTAAAAAATTCTTATTAAAATTATGATTAATAAAATGAATTGTAATTATAGTAAAAAATGATTCACATACTCATTGTTGCTACATGGTTTTCATCAATATGTAACAAGTGGAGCTCCTCTCTATACTTTTCAAAACATTTGTGCTTTTCAATATTGGCACAGGAACCAACATTTATTATCCAGCCGCAAAAACCGCATTTTATTTTCTATAAACATATTTATATACATTCTAGATTAATGCTTTCATTAATATCTATTATAATTATCAAATTATTAATCTTTTTATTTTATTACTTACGGATTTTCTATTCATTATTAATAAATAAAATTATAAATACAATAAAATGTATGGAAAGTAGAAAGCCAATATTGAGGTTATCCGCAAATTACAGCGAATTCCGTGAATTATAGCGGTAAAATAAAGCGGAACGACGTGAAAAGAACGGAATGGCTGTGATTGGTCACGCTGGTTCCGCGCATTCCGTTCCGTTATGGATTTCCGCTCAATGGGACGTCGGCCTAAGGAGAGTTATCTACCTAGGTTGGAAATGGTCACGAAAAATGTTCCGTATGTGGCCAGGTTTGCCAAATGGAATGACTTGGATCAATTCGTCGCCATCTTGAATATTCGTACATCTATAGTGTTATGTTTAGTTGTATTAGTGATCAGTAAGTGTGTTGGATGACACACTACTTACTAATTACTACCACAACTAAACGTAACACTATACATATACGAATATTCAAGATGGCGACAAAATGGTCCAAATTATTCCATTTGGCAAACCTGGCCACATACGGAACATTTTTCGTGACCAACTTTTTTCCTTTCTACACTATCGAGATAACTCTCTTTATTCTTCCTCATAGACATAGTATATCTAGACCAAGTGTTGAGGAGTGGGGGCCAAGGCGCACGTAGAAAAGGACATACTCTGTTCCGTGCTCCTTGCGTTCTCTCTCACTCGCATGTAGCATAGCGAAAGAGTACGCTATGCTACGTGCGAGCGAGAGAGAACGCAAGGGGCACGAAACAGAGTATGTCCTTTTCTACGTTCCATATGATTAGTGCGGTGTTCTTTCCTATGAGATCTTAAAGTCTGGCTGGAACGTTCGGGGCCACCCTGTATACGCAAATATAAAGTTCTCAAAGAATGGACGCTCATTAGTCATATTACATTACTGCTTTCTACCACGAGAGGCCAGAAAGCATTTTCAGGTTCAGGCCGTATTTCGGCCGTAAAGCGATACACTAGAGGAACAAGGATAGCACGCGATTGTCGCTCCTTGGCTGACACATTATCTCCCACAATCGCATCCGTGTGCTCACATATCAGTGTGCCTTCACGGACGCTACACACATACGCGATGAAAGAGAGACAAAGACAGAATGATAATCTCTCTTTGTCAACCGATCTGCAGTTGTATCCATGTGCTCAACATATCGGTGTTTGTGCCTTCACGGACGCTGCACACATACGCAACGAAAGAGAAACAAAGACGGCGTAATCATCTCTCTTTGTCAAGCAGTCAGTATGTTACATGAAGGAAGAATAAGGAGAGTTATCTACCTAGATTGAAAGTGGTCACGAAAAATGTTCCGTATGTGGCCAGGTTTGCCAAATGGAATGACTTGGACCAATTCGTCGCCATCTTGAATATTCGTACATATATAGTGTTATGTTTAGTTGTATTAGTGATCAGTAAGTGTGTTGGATGACACACTACTTACTAATTACTACCACAACTAAACGTAACACTATACATATACGAATATTCAAGATGGCGACAAAATGGTCCAAATTATTCCATTTGGCAAACCTGGCCACGTAAGGAACATTTTTTGTGACCAACTTTTTTTCCTTTCTACACTATCGAGATAACTCTCTTTATTCTTCCTCATAGACATAGTATATCTAGACCAAGTGTTGAGGAGTGGGGGCCAAGGCGCACGTAGAAAAGGACATACTCTGTTCCGTGCTCCTTGCGTTCTCTCTCACTCGCATGTAGCATAGCGAAAGAGTACGCTATGCTACGTGCGAGCGAGAGAGAATGCAAGGGGCACGAAACAGAGTATGTCCTTTTTTATGTGCATCTTTACCCCCACTCCTTAAATAAAGGCAAACGCTCGGTCTAGATATACTATCTCTATGCTCTTCCTTCATGGTGGCCACATGTGCATGCATTTTGGAGAAGACTGATGGCCTTCGCACACTGGACGCGATGAGCGATGAGCGATGGGCGATATCCAATGAGAGCTCTGGTTTTCCGAAAAAATAAAGCTCTCATTGGATATCCCATGCGCGCTTGGGCTGTTTGTAAACAGACATGGCAGATGAAATGTATGATATTTCTGCAAGCATTTTACAAGCATTGTATACAGTGCCTACTAAAAGTTCCGGGCCACCTAAATAATTTTTGAATGGTTTGAAATATAGGATTGAAATTTATAGGGATACAATGGGATCACAAAGTCTATTATTTAATCACAAAAACACCCATCACTACACCCGCGGGGGACGGGAGAAGGGAGGAGCCAAAAAATCTTAAATGGCATGTGGAGTTGAGTGAGGGCTCGTTCGAAAGGGCTTTCCGAGACGAAAACAACGCAAGGTCGCCGAGGTCTCTACAATTTTTTTTCGCGGAGTTATGATCATTTGAACATTTCTATTGAGATTTTGCAATAGCGAGGGCCCACGGCGACAACAAAAGAAAGATAAGGCTTCACGCTGGCACGCGCGTTGCTGTGTGTGTGTGTGCGTGTGCGCGCGTTCGCGCGTGTGTGTGCGTGCGTGTGTGTGCGTGCGTATGTGCGCGCGCGTGCGTGCATGCGTGTCCGGCGAACCAAGGCAAGACCGCTAGCATGTCCTGCCAACTAAGGCAAGACCGGGATGGGAACACTGGTGTATGTGAAGGAATAAAAACACTAATTATTTTATCAAGTGTTCAAATTTATGTCCTTCGACAACTTGGCAGTGTCCTAAGCGAATGTAACAAATTGCAATAATTTTGAGAATTTATGTTTCCTTCAATAAAAAACAGTCCTATAATACGATTAAACATTATTCCGGCCTAAACGTTAACCTTCTGAGGATACTGCGTGTGACTGTCTCTCATCCAACGCGGATTTTCATCTGCCCAATACATCATATTTTGTCGATTTACAGAACCGTTTAATTTAAATGTTGTTTCGTCAGAAAAACAGATCCAGTTGAAAAACTGATTATCAGCAAGTCGTGTCATCATTGTGTCGCAAATTTCCACTCTTCTGTCATAATCGTCTTCGGATAGCTCCTGGACTAGATGTATTTTGTAAGGATGATAGTGATGCTTTTTCAAAATTCGATGGACTGATGTTGTGAATATCATTTTCTTGAGCTGCTCTCGAGACCGATGTATGGGGATTATCGTATACAGTTAGCAGAACATCTTATATTCAAAATGTACTAAAATGAGAAATACTAAAGTAAAAAAGATATTAGACAAACGCTCTCGAAAATTCACAAGCGATCGATACGTTTTACATTTGCTTAAGACACTGCCAAGTTGTCGAAGGACATCAATTTGAACATTTGATAAAATAATTAGTGTTTTTATTCCTTCACATACACCAGTGTTCCTATCCCGGTCTTGCCTTAGTTGGCAGGACACGCTAGTGGTCTTGTCTTGGTTCGCCGGACACGCACGCACGCACGCGCGCGCACACACACGCGCAAGCGCGCGCGCGCACACACACACACACACACAGGAACGCGCGTGCCCGCGTGAAACCTTATCTTTCTTCTGTTGTCGCTGTGGGCCCTCGCTATCGCAAAATCTCAATAGAAATGTTCAAATGATTTTAACTCCGCGAAAAAAAATCGTAGAGACCTCGGCGACCTCGCTTTGTTTTCGTTTCGGAAAGCCCTTTCGAACGAGCCCTCGCTCAACTCCACATGCCATTTAAGATTTTTTGGCTCCCCCCTCCCCCCTTTCCGCGGGTGTAGAGGTGGGTGTTTTTGTGGTTAAATTATAGACTTTGTGATCCCATTGTATCCCTATAAATTTCAATCCTATATTTCAAACCATTCAAAAATTATTTAGGTGGCCCGGAACTTTTGGTAGGCGCTGTATAATATTTAGAGACAATTTTCTACTTTGAAGTATTTTTAGACCTCACATATTTTTAAAAGACGTCTAAAAAACGATATAAAGATGTCTTATTGTTCTTTAAATATTTTCAAGATGTCTTTTGGCCTTTTCGTGCTGTCTGGGTATAAATGTCTATTTAATACAATTTTTAATATTTATGGAAAGCAATGGAGTTTTAAACGAAATCTCGAAATGGGTCGGTCTCGTAGATAGAAAGTGATACATGATTATTTATCGATGAACGCATTAACCAAATTCTTTGCTGGCTTTGTAGGGGCCGCGCCGTTGTGCCCGCCTACGTGTACATATATTTAGATTTGGCGTTTTATTCAGTATCGGACACGTCGAACATCCACAATTTATCATCAACATAAATTTGTAGCTTCTTCAAAGTCATTTTTTATGAATTTCGGAATCCTATAATTTGTACTACTTTGCAGATAGTCTCCTTCCCGCCTAAATAACTCTCGCGCGTGGACCACACATGGACTACACCACCTCGGGAGCTGAGGCAGCTCATGCGCTCTCATGCGCTGCACAACATGGCGCGGCGTTGTGGTGGGAGACCGTTCCCATGAGCGCATGAACTGCGCATGGATTGAAACGGAACGATCTCGTGCGCTCCTATGCGCATCATGCGAGAAACGGAACGCACCCTATGAATACCGGCCATAGACATAATATATCTAGACCATAGACATAGTATATCTAGAGTCCTATATAATCAGAGAAGCGACAATGGCGTTCCGCTTGCTGATTGGCTGACCGCCATGGGCCCGTTCCACTTAATGACCGCAACGCTAACGGTATCATTTAATCTTTGTTGTTCACCGAAAGTTAAACAAAGACAGATGATGCTCGCGAGCGTTGCGGTCGTTAAGTGGAACACGTCCTATGTTGATCCCGTAGTGAATCCTACGTGCAAACTAACCGCAACCGGCGTACCGTAAGTGAGAAAAAAGTATATTTGTCAAGCGACGCGGTAGCGTCCCGACGCCAAGTAATGTTATTTTCTAAAAAAAAATATTTTAAATATCTCTGAGACATTTTAAGACATTTTAGATTGCAAATGGGCAGTTGCGGGACCAACATGGCGATCATGGGAAGCATGGAGGGGGTAACGATGTCGTTTTTCTGATTATATAGGACTCTAAGTATATCTAGACCGAGCTAGAGTCCTATATAATCAGAGAAGCGACAATGGCGTCCCGCTTGCTGATTGGCTGACCGTCATGGGCCCGTTCGACTTAATGACTGCAACGCAAAAGCATGGAGGGGGTAACGATGTCACTTCTCTGATTATATAGGACTCTAGACCGAGCGTTTGCCTTTATTTAAGAAGTGGGGTAAAGATGCACGTAGAAAAGGACATACTCTATTTCGTGCCCTGTGCGTTCTCTCTCGCTCGCACGTAGCATAACGCTCTCTTTCGCCATGCTACGTGCGAGCGAGAGAGAACGCAAGGGGCACAAAAGAGAGTGTGTCCTTTTCTACGTGCATTTTAGAGTCCTATATAATCAGAGAAGTAACATCGTTACCCCCTCCATGCTTCCCATGATCGTCATGTTGGTCCTGCAGCTGCCCATTTGTAATCTAAAATGTCTTAAAAATGTCTCAGAGATATTTAAAATGTTTTTTTTAGAAAATAACATTACTTGGCATCGGGACGCTACCGCCAGTTCAATGAACTGCCTGCACTAGGTCCGGAGGTAGAGCAAGCAGTGCAGGACTCATATTAACCCGGAAAATTTAAAATGTTTATTGAAGAAACAATCGATAAGAAGGTCTTAAGAAGCAAATAACGGATGTCCATATAACAAAATAAATCACAAAGAAAAAACAAAAAACGCGACATACATATTAATAAATTAGATTAAAATAATTAACATACAATAATTTACAAGACATGAATAATATAATATAAATAAAACGAAGTTAAAAAATAAAGCACTGCAACATCTGCGCTTTATTTGTTAACTTCGTTTTATTTATATTATATTATTCATGTTTTATAAATTATTGTATGTTAATTATTTTAATCTAATTTATTAATATGTATGTCGCGTTTTTTGTTTTTTCTTTGTGATTTATTTTATTATATGGACATCCGTTATTTGCTTCTTAAGTCCTTCTTATCGATTGTTTATTATTCTCGGAGTCTTTTGTTTATATTCGTTGAAGAAAGATTGTAATAAAGTAAAGATTGTAATAAATGTTGACTACTGCACTATACGTCTATTCTTTTTAGACCCATGCATATTCTTGCACTTGCCTACACTATCTTGAACTAACTTGAACTAGTGCAGTTCTAGTGCAGCCCCAGGTCAGCTAAAAAGAACAAACCAAAAGATAGAGTTCCTCTAACAGAGTCTGGCCATACGATAGCAACTTTTGATTGGTCCGCCATTTTTTGGCAATTCCCGCTGATATTTGGATGGAAATGGCAATAACAGTAAATTGTCGCAATGGAAATTCAAAATATACGTAGTAAAAACAATACATACATAAGAATTTTCACTGTACAGAAAACGTGTGAAGAGTCAATAGTTTGAATAAGAAAATAAAAGGAAACAAAAAAATAAAGAACGAAAATATTACAACAATAGTAATTTATTATATTAAGACACTTATATTAAAAAAAAAACACTGTAGAATATATAATAAACTATATAATAATATGGAAATATAGAATATGTAATAACAAACAAAACATTTTTATTAGTTTCATAAATAATTGGAAAAACAATACATATTAAGGCACATTAGGAAAAGATATTATGCATAGTCATCCCTGCAGAAAATGGTCGATTAAAACGGATTTAAAAAAATGTAATCCGAATCGATCGGGATTTATGTTTCTTTCTCTCTCGCAGAATTTTGCCAAAACTGTCAAGTTGGCCAGACTCTGTTAGAGGGACTCTAGACAAAGAGAGATGATTGCGCCATCTTTGTCTCGCTTTCATCGCGTATGTGTGTAGCATCCGTGAAGATACAAACACCGATTATGTTGAGCACACGGATGCGATTGTTGTGTCGTTATAACGCTCGTGTCGTTATAACGCTTGTGTCGTAATGATATATTTAAAACTGATGTGCTGTCTAAAGGAATACAGTTTCCTTGCATGGACAATGTTATGGTTAAACTGACGTTTAGGGGAGGCAGCCCCGATGACCTTGACCTTGACATATGTTGTCAAGGTCACCCTCGTGAGTGACCTTCAGAAGGTTTTAGCCGTCGCCCATTTTTTATTAAAAAGTTATTAACGTAAACAAAGGCTGTTGAAAGATCGCAAACGATATTTTTCAAAACATTCATCACACTATAGTATACAAATGGAAAATATGTATGGAATTCATATAGAATCATACAATTATAATCATACAATTATATTGCTTTTTTGATATATATTTATCATACTTAATTATAACCAGTAACACACATACACATCCGTGATAATCATTAGTATTAAGTTATTGTTTGTATAGTCATTGCAAACCCACTCGGCATATAATATTGCTGAAATACTGTAATGTTTGGAAATGGTACAGAAATATTTCATTAGTTTAAGTGGTCATTTTGTGAGCAAAATTTACCGTTATTATGACGTTAGTTTGCTACTTGGGATATGTTTCAGAAATATTTCAATAATATTACCAAAATATTGCTGAAATATTTTAGCAAGGTTGCATTTGAAATGATTGCGGACATTAAAACATTGCAGAAATGTTGCATAAACAATCGTGAAATATTTCTGTAATATTTTTGAAAAGTGTAATATTTCAAATGGAATATTGCAGCAATGTATCAGAAATATTACATGCCTAGTGGGAAGTGAATGCGTTGGAGAGGGAGAGGCGGACTAACCTAATCCAAACCAAATTTTAGTTTTAAATCAGAAATAGATTTGGGTTAGGTTATATTTTCCGGAAGTGGAGCCCCCCCGTAGGGGGAGCGGAACCCACTGCGTCCATGCATATACTTTACAACGCGAAGCGAGATCCACCCCACAATTGTTGTGTGGATGGGAAAGGTTTGGGTTAAGTTATATATTTCGGAAGTGGAGCCCCCCCGTAGGGGGAGCGGAACCCACTGCGTCCATGCATATACTTTACAACGCGAAGCGAGGTTCACCTCACAATTGTTGTGTGGATGGAAAAGATTCGGGTTAGGTTATATCTTCCGGAAGTGGAGCCTCCCCGTAGGGAGGGTGGAACTCACTGCGTCCACGCATACGCAGTTTCCCAATTTATAGAAATGTTATACACAAATTCTCTCCATAAAATTAAAACGCATTTTATTTTTATTAACAGAAACCTGATTTTCAAATAAAGTTTAATAGAAATAAAAAAATATAAAAAAATTTTAATTAGAAAACTTGGCGTTGCTAAACTAAACAATATGCTAAAATTAGTGTATTCTTTAATACATTCACATTGCAGTTATTGTGATATAACTAAATTAAATATAATTCTAAATTAAATTTAGATCTAAATTAAATTTATTGTTTGTTGGTTTTAATATATACTTTAAAAGTTAGCAGCGCCAAGTTTTTTTAATTAAAATTTTTTTATATTTTCTTATTTCTATTGAACTTATTTTGAAAATCAGGTTTCTGTTAATGAAAATAAAATGCGTTTTAATTTTATGGAAAGAATTTGTGTATAAAATTTTTATAAATACAAGTTCGAATTTATGACAAATACTATTTCAAATTACAAATTCTGACTGAATTGCTTGTAAGTACTTGGCTAGTTAAGGGTCGGCAAGAGTGACGGCCAAACTCCGAATTGATATTGGAGACCTCGCGCGGTGACATTGAGAAACTCCGACTTCAGGATTACCAATCTGAGAAATAAATTCTCGATCTCTATGTAGAGGTATATGTCCATATACGTACACACACGATTGAATTGCTCGCGTGGACGCACCGTGGAGAGAAAAGATAGAAAAGGATCAACGATCACGTTATCCTTGTTCCTCTATCGCTTTATAGCCGAGATACGGCCTGAAAATGCTTTTTGGCCTCTTGTGGCAAAAAAACAGTAATGCAACTAGGCTAACAAGCGCCCACTTTTTGTAAATTTTATATTTGTTTGTGCACATTTATGCGTATATATGTATCAATACTATCTAAAAATTATATATATGATTAAAAATTGTATGACGATAAATAATAACAGTAAAATACTATTGATTTTATATTTAGGGATAAAGTTCCAAAAAGTACTCACCCCTGATTTTTTTGAAACTCAGTATTCTTATGTATTTGGATACGCTGATTACGAATATCATAGTAAAAATTGGCGACTATTTGATTTTCATGGTGAAAACCATGAAAAATCCCTAAAAATTATAGTTTTTTACGCTTATCTCAGTAAATATGGAAAATCATGACAAATATTTTAGACAAAAGTTTTAGATCTCACAGAGATAAACATTTTATATCCTATTCATTTTTACCGTACGAGTGATAGTTTTCGAC
>NW_021849437.1:180050-206132 GCF_003651465.1 Formica exsecta
GATTTTTTTGAAACTCAGTATTCTTACGTATTTTGATGCGCTGATTACGAATATCATAGTGAAAATTGGCGACTATTTGATTTTCATGGTGAAAACCATGAAAAACCCATAAAAATTATAGTTTTTTTACGATTATTTCAGTAAATACGGAAAATCATGATAAATGTTTTAGACAAAAGTTTTAGATCTCACAGAGATAAACATTTTATATCCTATTCATTTTTACCGTACAAATGACAGTTTTCGAGAAAATCAAAGTTAAACATATATTTCATACCAATTGCTGTATAGGTGAAACTACAAAAACTGACAGTACTGCGTAGAAGTCCCAATATATAACCTCGCTTTGCGTGGAAAGTTGCAAACCCATATGGAACCTCGCTTCGCGTGGAAAAGTGTATACGTGGAAACAGTGGGTTCCACCCCCCTGCGGGGGGCACCACTACCAAAAAACTAGACAAATAGGTTTGCGTGGAACCTCGCTTTGCGTGGAAAGTTGCAAACCCATGTGTAACTTCGCTTCGCGTGGAAAAGTGTATGCGTAGAAACAATGGGTTCCGCCCCCTTGCGGGGGGCTCCACTACCAAAAAACTAGACAAATAGGTTTGCGTGGAACCTCGCTTTGCGGGGAAAGTTGCAAACCCATTTGGAACCTCGCTTCGCGTGGAAAAGTGTATGCGTGGGAACAGTGGGTTTCGCCCCACCCTGGGGGGGGGGGGCTTCACTACCAAAAAACTAGACAAATAGGTTTGCGTGGAACCTCGCTTTGCGTGGAAAGTTGCAAACCCATGTGAAATTGTATATGTACTGCAAAGTACATGCTTAGATGGGAGGACAGATATAAGATTTAGAGTCGAAAACTATCACTCGTACGGTAAAAATGAATACGACATAAAATGTTTATCTCTGTAAGATCTAAAACTTTTGTCTAAAACATTTATCATGATTTTCCGTATTTACTGAAATAATCGTAAAAAAACTATAATTTTTATGGGTTTTTCATGGTTTCCAGCATGAAAATCAAATAGTCGCCGATTTTCACTATGATATTCGTAATCAGCGCATCAAAATACGTAAGAATACTGAGTTTCAAAAAAATTGGTGGTGAGTACTTTTCGGAACTACACCCGAAATTAATATCTGCTTCGACAAATAGCAATCGCTTATGAATCGTTAATTATTAATTATCATAGAGATCGAGTTTCAGATATCTTTTAATAATTTTTGCAATCGCGTATAACGAGATACATACTATAACGAAACATGGTGCTGTTGCCTACTCGCTGTCACTGTATGAATGACAACAAAGTGAGACATTCCATACACAATACAATAGCGCTATATATACCGCATGCCGACACGCAACTTTATTTACTTATCTGGCGGTATGATCATGCGGTGTAATGAGATGTACATATACACATATTTGCGCGCTCTCTCTCTCTCTCCCTCTCCCGCTCTCTCTCTCTCTCCCGAGTTCTCTCTCTCTCTCTCTCCCGCTCCCCCTCTCTCCCGCTTCCCTTCTCTCCCGCTCCCCCTCTCTTTTCCACCGGCCCCCTCTCTCTCTCTCTTTCCCGCTCTCTCTTATTCATTATGAATTTTTAAAATTATAATTTTATAAAAGAGTATATATACACAAAAGAATAATCATACGTGAGCGGTGTGAATGCCCCTTGAGGGACAAAATCGTTTTGCGTGTGTGCGTGTGAACATACGTACGTGAGTCTGAAACTTATCTTGAAGAAAAATGAAAATGTCACATTTCAGGTATTCGATTATCATATCTCAGGATTGGCTGCACCAATCTTATTCAAACTGGTCGCAATCGAAAGCTTGTATTTATATTATATAATGAAAGTGCCATTAGATTTTTGATTACGGTTTTAGTTCCTGAGGTATTTTAATCGAAAGTTTATTAAAACGATTATAGACATAAAACTCCGGATAAGCTACTTGGTAACGCCGTGGCATTTGTACATAGACAAAACTGTTGACAGCCAGTCAGTTTTTTTTATGTACTTGGCTTCGCGACGCTACCGCGTCGCTTGATGTAATTATTCCTATCAGTTTAATTTCTAATACGATTCCCGTACAGGGGAATTGAGGTATTGAACTGATTTTTGGAAAATCGGACAAATAAATGTCCGATTTTCACTTATTTGTACAATTTCTGTCCAAATAAGTGAAAATATTTCGTTATTATCTACTTAAGATATAAAATATATAGAAATTAACTTCCATATAAATAAAATCTTTAATTTTATAATAATCCTGAAGGCTCACAATGTTAAATAACAATAATATTGTAGAGGGCTAATAGGAGCCGTGCGCAAGATAGAGGACGCAAAATAAATCTAAAGATTAAAATTAATAATTCAATATATAAACGTTTCGGTCCATCTTCTGGCCATCTTCAGTATAGATATAAAAAAATGTCAAAAGTCATCCATAAGTCACAATTAAAAGAAAAGGTCAAGAATCGTCAAATTCGGAGTTTAACCTTACGTCAATCATGCGCTCCACATCCTCAAGTGATCTGGGAAAATTATTACCGCTGTTATGTGATATATAAACTTTAAATGAAGGAAGCACTCACTATGAGGACGTGAAAGCACAGAACGAGACAAAACAATAACCGCACATGTCAATTGCTAAAACACGACTAACTGTAGATAACTGTGTTATGCACCGCAGAGTTCCAAGCGTGGTATGGTAATTTTTAACGGCGCGACTCGTGATTTAGCGCATAGCAATCTGTTGATGACGTTTCCTTGTTTCCCTCTCGAGCGGACATACAAGCATGCACCGTAACCTATATTACTAGCATCACAAAATCCGTGAAGTTGAACATTTTGATAATTGTCTATTAACAATCTGCGATCGAAGCAGACCTGATTCATCAATTCTAATTGTCGCGCGAACTCCGACCATTCGGTATGTATGCTTTGAGGAACGGATTCGTCCCATTGAACTCCGCATCGCCACACATCTTGCATCAGTTTCTTCGCGTAGAGAACGACAGGACCCAATAACCCCAATGGATCGAAGATCTTTGCAATTTTTGATAATATGCTTTGTTTCGTTAATCTTTCTATAATCCTAGTCGGCTGAGTCGAATAACATATTTTGTCGGTATGCGTGTTCCACGTTATGCCTAACGTCTTTAGAGAGCGGTCTATTTTGACAGTGAAGTTCGCGTGTAATATATTTTCTGCTAAATCATTAATAATACCTTTATTGTTAGATGCCCAATGTCTGATAGTAAAACCGCCCTGAGATAGTAAATTGATTATTTCATCTCTAATCGCGCGAGCCTCGTCAACGGTATCGGCGCCGGATAATAAGTCGTCTACGTAAAGATGTGTTTTAATGATTTCAGCTGCCCTAGGATATGTATGGCGTTCGTCATCCGCGAGTTTTTGTATAGTGCGGATTGCGAGAAATGGTGAGGAGGAAATGCCGAATGTGAGTGTTGTTATGCCTCCGGAGAGGCACGGTAGTTGTGATCGTTTGCCGGAAGGAATTTGGGAATTCGGGCTCCGCCCGAGTAGTTCACTGAATTTATTATAATTAAAAATGACACTTTTGTATTCTGAATAAATGTGCTTCGCTCGGTCAACGTTTGTAACGTGATCTGTATTCGCGTTACACGTTGAGCAATATCGTATCGTATAAAATAATATCTCTAAAATATTATATATCTATTAATTCGTGTATAGCCTTTTCGGGCTATAACAGTGTGTTTAATTGAAACGTCTCTATCTTGTTGTCTTTGCGCCAAAGTATCTGCTGATATCTTCGATCGTCCTCATGTAATAGTACCTGGCGGTACTATTTTCTCTATATCTGCGGTAATAACAAACTTGTATTTACGGAAGCGAACCAGATGTGAAAACAGTTTGCCTTGAATCGTTGGTCCTACCATTAATGTATCGTTTAGAGATACGCCATTACTTGTTTTTGCTGACGCGTCGAACACTACGCGACTTAGTGGTGTTGCTTGACTCCTTGATTACCGCATGGTGTGGCATATAAAATCCGTAGTCGTTGGGAGTTTCTATCATGGATATGTGACCTAACTTTAAATATTCTTCTAAGACCTGCGTGTATTCGCTTCTTAGTGTCGCGTCTGTGTCGAGTTTACGTTCTAACGACGATAGACGTTTGAGTGCGATAGTTCGCGATTCGCCAAGGCGCTTGTTTGATTCGCGAAACGATAAACGAACAATGGTATCGTCCAGTATTGTCGCGATTCACGGTATTCAAAAAATGTGTTTACATTTAATCTCCTCATTCGACTTTGGTCTGTCTGTCGCGATTTCTTCGATAGTCCAAAATTTGTTTAATTGATTTTCCAAATTTGTTAAGTAGCATGCTGTTTCTGTGGTGTTTTGTGTCGATGTGTCGCCAGCGACCACCCAGCTCAGACGCGTTTTTTGCAAATACAAATCATGACCTTCATGGGACAAATTGATTTGACCGATGGAAAACATTGACAACGTTGCACCGGAACCTATCAACAAATCAACCGATCGCGGTAGATGAAATTCTGGATCTGCTAATCTGATATTTGAGTGTATTTTAATCGATTGTCGTGGAAAGATTTCGGATGGAATTAAATCTGTAATAATTGGTATCGTTAAACATGTTAATTCTTTACAAAAACTGTCAATTGTTGATTGTATCGTAATTTTTACTAACCCCCTAGATTCGGTGCTAATAGTATTAATCGCGCCGATAGGTAATGAATGTACGATTACGTGCAAACCCAGACGTTTTGCAATGGATTCGGAAATAAAGTTCGCGGTGGCGCACGTGTCTAACAGAGCACGAACTTTAATGAGATTGCGTTTACAATCACGAATATATACTATCGCACTCATTAATAATTGTGGCGATGATATATGAAATATTGTCGCGAGGCTTGTTGATCTTCCCCCGTTTGGGTAGTTTAGTCATGCGACATTGGTGGTCGCGAGCTTCGACATGTCTGTTTTGTTAGCGGTCGTATATTTGTCAAAATGTAAGAGCGTATTGTGTCGCTTTTGGCAAATTGTGCAACTAGAGAATTTGCAAGGACTATCTTGATGAGAACGTAAACAGTTGTAGCAAACCTTCGCGTTTTTTACTGTTTCAATGCGTTTCGGTACAGGTAATTGTTTAAATTTATCGCATAAATAAAGTGGATGTCGCTTGATTTTGCATGCTATGCAATTGCGTGACGTGTTTAGTAGGAAGGCTTGATTTGAACTTCGTTTCCTTTTAATTGGGGGATCGCCGATGCCTTTCTCTGAATCTGTTAGCTTCACCTTTTCACGTCTTGATGCGTAAACCGCTGCCTTATATAAAAACTCGTACATTTGATCAAGCTTTGGAAACTCGTCTCTCTCAAGACTCGCTTCCCACCTTTCTAA
Source organism: Formica exsecta (assembly GCF_003651465.1). Classification (NCBI taxonomy): domain Eukaryota; kingdom Metazoa; phylum Arthropoda; class Insecta; order Hymenoptera; family Formicidae; genus Formica; species Formica exsecta. The sequence goes on from NW_021849437.1 coordinate 185,465, forward strand.
AGTGGCTTTCGGTAATTTACTTTCCAGAATGTGGACGATCATTTCGGATCCGACGGATACTTCTAGGGCATTTAATGAAGCAATATGTTGTTGAGTATCGTCAGCGAGTTTGGATAAACCGTTCGTAGTTTCCTTGTCTAATACGGGCATATTTAAAAATAAAGAAAGATGTCGCGAGATTAGAACTCGTTTTACTTCGTATGAGCGCTTCAGTAACTTCCATGCATTTGAATAATTTATCCCGTCAATTGTGAAAATTCTTATTTTATTAGTCGCTTCGTCAACTAATGCTGATTTTAAATAATGCAATTTATCAATGTCCGACAAGTCTGTTTGTAAGCCTATCATGCTAAGGAACGCGTTTTTGAATGACAGCCAATTTTCGTATTTGCCGTCAAATGTCGGCAACGGGGTCTCAGGTAATTTAATCCGCCGATTTTTGACCGATGTTGTATTTCCCGTATTATTGCTTCGCGTTTCGTCACTTGATATGCTGGCTTCCGCGATCGAAACAGTTGTCGCGTTTAATATGTTCTCGGCCTTGCCCGCGAGAGAATAAAAACGTTCTTGAATATTTGCGAATTCGTCTTGATGTCCCCTTCCGATTCTAACACCGTAAGTTCGTCATTATAATCTTCGTATGCATGATATAAATCTGTCAGGCGGGCGATTCGTAATTTTAATGTGGCGTTATCTAATTTACCTTTGTCAAGAAGATTACTTACATTGATGATCTGGGATTTTAGAGAGATTCGCTTTTGTATGAGAAGTTTGGTTCTTTCCGACATTGTTAGGCGTTTTGGATTCAGATTAAGAATATTAGGAATGAACGACCTCTGTAAATCGGCTGTACCGCAGGTGGATGCCGTCTGTTATTTTACCGGACTAGAAGATCCGTATTCGCAGACGCGTAGAGGTGATTGTCCTTATCCCTTCGTCTTGCTCTTGCGTGTGAGCTATACACCTCACAGGAGGCACCAAAATGTTATGATGTCAGGGTCAACGCTACTCACGTTCACACTGTGGTTTCGTATAGTCACTTTATTTTGAAAGTTTAATGCAAGATGTACAGCATTCGTGTTTGTAAACGATTGTATCTTTAAAATCGTAGCAAGACAACGTTCGATTAATGACTCTGAGATCACGAATTATTTATGGGACCACGGACATACTCGTATCGCGATAACGCCTCGAGTAACGACTCTGAATCGCAACGATGCCTCGAGATAAACTCGGGTCGCGATTACGCCTGGGAGACGACTCGGATCGAAACGATTATTTTTATTAAGAGCTCTCGAATACTCGTCAATTGCTAATAACAAACGAACTGTATCCTAGCGACCGTTACCCCATAAACATCGCATGTTTTTTCTGAATACCGCTGATCTATGTATGCGGCTTGATGGATGCGTGTGCGCATGTGTCCATGTCATTATGCTTTAAATCTATATTTTCATACTATATAACTATGTCGTGCACGACCTTTAAACCTTGTAACGCAACAGAGGGACTCTGAAGAATAGGGACATTAAGTGTTTCAAGTGTGGTGCGCCGGGACACAAATCGCCTGCGTGTCCTACGAAAAGGTCCGAAGACGACCGAGGAAAGTCGAAGCAATCAGCGAATAACGTTGATGAGTCTTACGCAGTGAGCCATACAGTTACAGGTGCAAACGAAGTATTTTTTGCGAGGACGAGAGCAACGAATCGGGCGTGGTTTTTGGACAGTGGTTGTACCGCGCACTTATGTGGAGATGAGGAACTTTTCGAGTTCATAAATGACTCCTTTAAAATTAAGTTAAATCTTGCGAGTCAAGCGTCCGCCGAGGTCAAAGGAAAAGATATTGTTTGTGTGTCAGTAGCAAGTGACAATGGTTGTAACGATACCGTTACTAACGGCCTAGCGAGCCGATCCACCGCGCGCTTTTCGAGGCTCGGCGCTTATGGCGTTCCTAAGCTCCCACACCCGTGTCGCGGCCTCACCGTAGGGACCACCCCACCACACGTTGAATCGCGCGAGTGGGAGGCCGGCCGCCGGTATATAAGGCGCTCCGGCAAGCGTAGCGTTATCAGTTCCCGATCCCGATTCCTGTCACGTACAACTCTCCGGATCCTGAACCGACTCTCGCGTTATACCAGGCTACGGGCTTCCCGTAGTTAGGTCAGGCTTCCCGGTTGCTGGGACGGCGCACCCCGATACCCCGCGTTACACCAGGCTACGGGCTTCCCGTAGTTAGGCCGTCATCGGCTAATAGAGTTTAAGGACACTTTGTATGTGCCTGATTTAAGAACAAATCTGATCTCGGTTGCCAAGATTACAAATAAGGGACATAAAGTGACGTTTCGTAAAAATAACGCGTACGTTCGCGATAACATGTTTGTGATCGCGAAGCGCAGAAGTGATCTTTATTTTGTTCGTGAGAATTTCGAATATGCGAAAGCGATCGTTCAACCTGCGTGCTCTGAACTGTTGAAATGGCACGACAGGTTGGGTCATTTAAACGGTAAGGATTTAGCGAAACTAGTTCGTGACGGAGTAGTATCCGCGGTTGATGTGAACGGCATCGAGCAATTATCACGGTGTGAAGTGTGCCTAAAAAGAAAAATGACCGCGTTACCCTTCTCAAAAGGTCGAGTGTCGTGTGCAGAGACATTGAAGATCGTGCACTCCGATGTAGTTGCTCCATTTAGAACGGAATCTTCAGGCCGTGCAAGATATCTTGTGACTTTCATTGACGATAGCACAAGATGGTGCGAAGTGTATCTTTTAAGGCAGAAGTGTGGTGTGTTTGACGCCTTCAAGCTTTATCAAAAGCTAGTAGAGAAGCAAACCGGGAAAAAGATAAAGTGCTTACAATCTGACAAGGGCCGCGAATATTGTAATGCAGAATTCGATAAGTATCTGGGGGATCAGGAAATCCAGCGGAGGTTGACGATTCCTCACACTCCTCAACAGAACGGAGTAGCGGAGCGAATGAACCGAACCTTGTTGGACATGGCTAGATGCTTGTTGTTACAATCCGGTTTAAGTACGTCATTTTGGTCTGAAGCCATTGCCACAGCCTGTCATATTCGCAACAGGTGCCCGACCAGCAGTTTGGATGGAAAGATTTCTTATGAGAAGTGGACCGGAAACAGGGCGAAGGTTCATTACCTTAGAACATTCGGATCGAAGGTGCACGTGCTTGATAAGAGTCACGGCAAGGACAAACTCGCGCAGAGATCTGTGGAAAGCGTGTTCGTGGGGTATCCTCGAGATAGAAAAGGATTTCGAGGTTGTATACCAAGTACTCGGCAGATTTTTTATGCTCGTGATGTTAAATTTTTGGAAGAGACTCAAAAGGTTCCACGCGATGCTTGTGTGCTGGATGAATTCTTGACATCAGTTGAAAAGGCAGAAGCAAATGATAATAATAGCCCGAGAACTGTTGAATTTTCACCTCAGCTGTTAAAGATTAACGAGGCTTCTGCGGAGCTGCCGGTTACACCAGAGACAAGAGTACAGCCTGAAGAAGAATCAAGAAGAGCCCCTGGCAGACCACGGCAGTGCTGCAAACTCTGCGGTTTCTGCCCGCTACCAGCGCATGTGGAGGGGGTAGCGCACACAAGGAACAATTGGTACTGAATTTGGTGAGTAGCGGTGAAAGGGTTCATTTTTTATAAAATTTTGAATTTTTTGAAAAAACCGCAGGTTGCATCACTGGACCACGGTTGTTGCGCACGGGAAGCAGAGAGCGACCGAGAAAGTTGTACCGGTCGACACGTGCGATGACGCTGGACGAGGAGGAGACTCAATGGAATCCGTGGAAGGACGCAATAGAATCCGAAGTAATGAGTCTCGTGAAGAACGGTACATGGGAGATCGTCAAGAAGGATGATAATAAGAACATCGTTGGATGTCGTTTGATGCTTACAAATAAGCATGGTCCAGATCGTAAATTAGAAAGACGCAAGGCTCAACTGGTAGCCAAAGGATACAGTCGAAAATATGGCGTTGATTACCATCAAACTTTCGCTCCAGTGGCGAGACTGAAAACGTTACGATTGTTGTTGGCTCTCGCGGTTCAGTTTGGACTCAAAATATGGCAATTCGACGTGGTGACGGCGTATTTGAACTGATCGAAGAAGAAGTGATCATGAGAGTGCCTGAAATGTTGAACGAGATGCTAGAGAGAATTTTGTCCAAACAAGGGGAAACTTCGGAAGTTGGAGCTCGAGAGAGAAAAATGCTAAAGAATTTGCGTGATGGAGGCAATGCGTGCAAACTAAGGAAGGCTCTGTATGGTTTGCGACAGACAGGTCGTCAGTGGTATTCGAGACTCAAAGAAAAATTCAGGAGTTTAGGCCTGGAGGCCGCGAAAAATGAACCGTGTTTGTTCTATCGTAGCAAAGGTAAAAGTATGCTACTCGTGCTAGTGTATGTGGATGATATACTAGTGGCGTCACAAGATGCAGAATGCATTATGGACAAAAAACGTGAACTGTTGGAGGACTTTGAGATCGTGGATCTCGGTCTTGCAAATTATTGTCTTGGTCTAGAGATTGATCAATGCGAAGGTCAAATTGAACTCTCTCAGACGGGCTATATCCTGGGATTGCTCAAGCAATACGGAATGGACATGTGTAATCCGGTTGTGACACCCTTGGAGGTGAGTGCGCGATTAAATGGCGCGAATGATAATGGTTCGCAAGAAAATTACCCGTATCGCGAATTGATTGGTGCCCTCATGTATTTGTCAGTGGCCACGCGTCCGGACATTGCGAACACCGTGTCGAGATTAGCGCAGTTCACAAACAAGCCACGTAAAGATCATTGGCTTGCTGCAAAAAGAGTCTTAATATATCTCGCTGGTACTGCGGAGATTGGATTTGTGCATACAAAGACCAATGAACCGTTAGTTGGATACACGGATGTCGACTGGGGTGGTTGTACTGTGGATCGTCGTTCGTATACGGGGTATGCCTTTTTGCTCAGCGGTGCGGCGATCACGTGGAAGTCGCAGAAGCAACGGACTGTTGCGTTATCATCAACGGAAGCCGAATACATCAGTCTGGCGGAGGCATCGAAGGAAGCAATTTATTTGGGCAACATGTTACGAGAACTCGGATTGCATGATTGGGCCGAAATTGCAATCTTCGTGGATAATCGGGGGGCTCAGTGTTTAGCGAACGATCCCGTGTTTCATGCCCGTACGAAACATATTGACATTAAACATCATTTTGTCCGCGAATCGATTGATGCTGGAATGTTTGCGTTGAAGCATGTGTCGACGGAGCACATGATCGCGGATGTGTTGACGAAGCCGTTAACTCGAGCCAGCCACGAAAAGTGTCTGAAGGGACTTGGTTTTGGTGTAAGAGAAAATTCAGCGAGTAACGTGCGTATTGAGAGGGCGTGTTGGAAATAATTCTCAGGCATAACAATACGCACGTCTTAGTGGTAGTATTGGGGAGAGGCTCACTTGCGCACAGTACAATTGGACACGTTGCAATTGCACACTGTGATATTAGACACATAAAGTTGCGCACCGTTCGATTGGACACATTTCACTTGCGCACAGTTCGTTTGGACACATTTCATTTGCGCACCGTTCAATTGGACACGTTGTTTTTGGACACAACACATGTTTTTGTATAATTTGGAATACATACACACGCATGTATAATTTTGAAATTTTTTGACATTTATTATTAATTTTATTTGGTAAATAAATGTTTGTTACAGTTCGTTTACACACATTTCGTTTGCACACAGTTCTTTTGCGTACAGTTCTTTTGCGCACATTTCTTTTGCGCACATTTCTTTTGCGCACATTTCTTTTGCGAACATTTCTTTGTATTGTGTGATATATTTGTCACTAGGAATAGTACCTATGTACAGTACGAGCGACCTTCTATACCGTGTGTTTACGTTTATGTTCTTCAACCAAGAGAACCGATACGTATTTGCGCTGTGTCACGTTGCGATTTTATCCGTTTCTCACGAATAAAGTTTAGTTTCTCTCCAACAAGGGTTTTTCGTTCATTTAAACCTTATCAATACAAATGTATAATATCTATCATAATAACAGTCTTTTTAATTCTTAAGTTAACCCGTGAATATCAAAAATAAAATTATAAACCAAAACCAATTCAATAATTACTAATTATTATACTTTATCTCTTCTAAATTAAATTGTAAAATATATTTTAGGTTTGTTTCGACTTACCCATACATTGGATTATAGATTAAAATATAAAATAACTCAAAAAGTACTTAATGAAAAAATACTTTATTATAGTGTTTTGAAAAGCTCTCAAGATAAGCTACAAGAATATGTAATAAAAAATGAGGAATTCCATTTAAGAAAACATCGATCACATTGACTTGGCCTTGAAAAGGTCACTCAAGGTCAAGTCCATATTTTCATCATGTGTCTCCCTCTGAACCATACAACTTTTGTATAGAACATTTTTTTCCATCTTGTTTACTTTACGAGATATTTGCGTGCGTCGATTAAAATGACTCACCCTGTATATAAAATGTCAGTTTGATATTAACGACTATCTCGGGCAATGAAAGAATTCAATAATACTTCTCACATATGTCGAAATGGGAAGTTTTTAATATAGATGTAAAAAATTTGAAGCTGGAGAAAGAGAGAATCAAAAACGTTATTTTCGACTTCACATCCGCGTGCGTTCTAAATTAATATTCATTTTTTTTTTTAAAATTAGAAGTACCGCGATTAGTAATGCTAAAATGTATTTGCCATTCCTCCGCGTTTGTAGCCAGTAAAGCTTGCGAAAAATTGCCTTCATCTTGTGAACATTTAATTAGAAGTATTTCGACTTATATTTCGGGTAGTGCGAAAAGATGTGCAATTTTACGAGAATTTCAAGAATTCTTCAATGTGGAAAAGAACAAGTTATTAAAATTATCAAATACGAGATGGCTTATTTTACAAAAATGCGTTGTTAGAATCCTTAAAAATTGGGAAGTTTTGAAGAATTATTTCATTTTAGCAGTAGTTGAAGACAAATAAAAATCTGCGGAAATCATTTTATCTCAATTGAATGATAACACAATTAAGGCATATTTTTTATTTTTAAAATATGTATTAAATTTTTTTAATAACTTTAATGCCTTATTTCAATCACGTAAAATTTTAGTTCACAAATTATTTGAAAGTAGTAAACAATTGATTCTTCAAATAGTTCAAAATTTTATGACTGTAAATTCATTAAAATGTATTAGTAATTTAGATATAGATGACGAACAAAATATATTAAATTTGGAAAATATATATGTGGGACCAGAATGTGAGAATCTTTTAGAATTATTATCTTTGGAATGTAGATTGCCAATTAAATTAGCATGTTTAACTTTTTTATAAAACGGCAGTTCAAGAAATGCTAAAACGTTTACCGTATAAGGATCCTCTTTTTGAACATTTAAGTTTTTTAGAACCGAAAATTGCTCTTTATTATGAAAATAGAATAAAAATTAAAGATTTAACTCATATTGCCATGATTGTAGAAGATATAGATATTACTAAATTAGCTTTTGAGTGGAGAATGTTACCATCCATTCTTGACGATGAAAAAAAAGAAGAATTAGCTTCTTTAGAGATCGATGATATGTGGAGCAAAATAGTAGCATATAAAGATTTCAATGAGGAAATAATGTTTGCAAATTTAAAGTTATTGGTCAAAGTAGTTCTTTCTTTTCCTCATTCTAATGCCGAGGTTGAACGAATTTTTTCTATAGTAACTGATGTAAAAAATAAAAGAAGAAACCGATTATGTAACGATACTGTTTTTGCAATTTGTGTTGTTCGGTCAAGCTTTCAAACGGAAGGTATTAATTGCACTAATTTTGAAATCGATCCTAGGCATTTAGAACTGCATAGTGCACAAAATTTATATAGTAATCAAAACCAATCTGATGAGACTTAATTTTGCTTTTATTTTTTTATTATTATTTTGCTTAGAGTCAAACATCTAGCCAATATTTTCTAATGCATGCTCATTATTATTATTAATCATTTTTATGATTTCAGAATTTAGGTTAATGAAACCAAAGAAACATTTGATGTGGAAATTATTTTTGTAAATAATCGTTAATTATTATTTTTCTTATTATATTTAAAAATCTAATATAGAATTCCAATTAATTTATATAATATAATTAAATATTTTATATTATTTGTTATTTATTGTATTTATATTTTATATTGTTTATATTATGTTTTCTTGTTTATTTTAATTTTATTTTTATGTTACTTCATAATATTTCTAAACGTTTATTTAAAGGAATTTTTAATTTTTATGAAACAGATATTAACATTTTTTTTATTTTTATAATAAGTGCAATACTTAAACATTTTTATAATGTATAAAAATTTAATGTAACAAAATGTACTTTGATTTTATGAATATTGGTGAGGTTTTAGGCAGTTTTCCTTACCCTTGCAACAAATGTTGGTATTCTATGAGATTCTGCCAAATAAAATAATTTATTTTTATTTAAAAGTGCCTTTTATTTCATAAATTATTTCACCCTCCTTTTTGTTTTTTAGTTGATATTTTATTAATAAATATAAATTGATATACATAAAATATATTAAAATTTTTAGAACATTTTGTATAGGCGATTAACGGTGAACTAACGAACCCTTTTTTACTAGTAACGGGCACTTTACTGAAGTCACATTTGACGCGCATGCGCGAAAAAACCGGCCCATCTAACAACACTGCGCTACGCTCGCCGGACCGCCTTATATACCGGCGGCCGGTCTCCCATTCACGCAAGTTGGCGCGTGGTGGGCCGGCCCCACAGTTGGGCCGCGACACGGGTGTGGAAGTTCAGGGGCGCCATAGGCGCCGAGCCTTCGAATTGCGGGCGGCTGGTCGGCCCGCGAGGCTAGTAACGTATCGTTACAACTTCACTGACTAAACTCGATTTATAATTTTTTAGTCTATTCCTCTTAAGAGAACTGCACAGTCTTTTGTTAAACATCACTCTTTTGTTAAATATTACTCGTTTCCCGCTATTTTCTTAAAACTGAGTTCAAAAGACATATTTCATTGAGAGTGCAAAACTAGCTAGAACTGGTGGCGTTTCGTGTAATCCCGACAAAAAAACTCGAAAACAAGGGGGCACTGAGTGCCAGCAAGTTTTTTCCAATGGAAGACGCTATTAAATATATCATCATACGTTTAAATATCATACATTATTTTTTTTAAAAATAAATATTTAAAAAAAGAGAATAAATCTTAAAAAACTTGGACTCGAAATTTAGTTTTCAAAGTGATAGAGTGATGAACACTTTCTCTTGAGCCACTATGTATTGTTGAAATTGATGTCAACGCTATCGCAGTATACTTATGTAACATATACATATAACATTCTCGCATAAAACTTTATAAACCCTTTGTTTCTACATTAAAAATATGATTTGTAATTGCTCGATATACTTTTGTTCAAAGATAATAGATAAGGAAAAAAATATTTTTTTGCAGATATTATTTTGTATATCTTAGAAAGAGAAATTTATTTTATTTACCGTACTCAACACTATAAAGATTATAAAACTATACAAAATAATCTATTTTGTTTTACAAAGATTGTTTTATTCACTACAATTTTTACAATCTACAAGTTCGACTCTAAAATAAATTTAGTTTCTTAAAGTCTAAAGTTATTATTTATTTCTCTCTTCTTTGCGAGAATAATATGTGCGCGTATATGCATAAAATAATTTCAAGGTAAATATGCCGATGAAAGGAGGCAGTCCCGATGACCTTGACCTTGACATATGTTATCAAAGTCATGACCCTGAACAATATTCGGAAAGTTTTAGCCGTCGCTCGTTTTTTATTAAAAAATTATTAACAAAAAAAATTTGAAAAATGTAGCAGTTATTTTGAGTATTGAAAGGCATCCCAACTTCGAGAAATGAAAAAAAAATTATATAAGACATAACACATAGGTTTGAGTTGAAAACTGTAAACCCATGTGGAACCTTGCTTCGCGTGGAAAGTTCTAAACCCATGTGGAACCTCACTTCGCATTAAAAAACATATGCGTGGAGGTAGTGTGTTCTGCCCCCCCCCCTACGGGGGGTTCCACTTCCGGAAGATATAACCTAACCCAAACCAAATTTTAGTCTTAAATCAGAAATAGGTTTGTGTTAGGTTATATCTTTCCGAAGTCGAGCCCCCCGTAGGGGGGGGGGGGCGGAACACACTATGCGTGGACGCAGTAACTTTAAATATAAGCTATTTATGCTTTCTAACACATAAAATTATATATATATATACTTTTCTATACCAACTATTCGCTATTTTAACAAAAAGACTGTTTAATATATCAATGATTCACTATTTTAAATGACTTTTCTTCGTTCATACATGTACTATTTCCACATACATATATTAGTCATTTATGCTTTCAATACTCAAAATAACTGCTATATTTTTCAAACTTTCTTTGTTAATAAAAAACGAGCGACGGCTGAAACCTTTTGAATGTTGTTTAGGGTCATGACCTTGACAACATATGTCAAGATCAAGATCATCGAGACTGTCTCCCTTTATCAGCATATTTACCAATTTCAATACTTATAAAAAAATATTTCAATAATAACATATATTATACATATATTTTACATACCCAGATAGCCAAGTTTGTTAGATCACGTATTGCACAAATTATGCATTACATATATTATATCGGTAGAACTCCGGCAGCAACCGCACATGATTTGCCGTTTCAAATAGTGCCGGCAGAAATGCAGCAGAAAGCAAGCAATATCTTTGCATTATTATATGCTATAAAAAATGCTGCGAAATTTAAGCAGAAGTTCTTGATATAAAAATAGTAGGTTTAAAGCATTGCATGTTGGCACAATATGTCAACAGAAGCTAAATAAAATCTGAACATAACATAACACATCATGCTATATCGGCAGAATATCGTCAGAAATCGAATTCATCTGCAAGCACGGCGTAACGGCAGAAATGCCGCAAAAATTAAGCATGTGCTGTTATTTCAAAAAATAACAGCAGAAACACAGCATGGTCTCCCACACAGCATATGATATCATCATAGACAAAGGAATATAGGGACGGAGTGTAAACTCGGTAAAGACGAGGGGAGTGAAGCCAAAATGCGGGGGGGGGTCCGCTATGATATTATGCCTGAATTTAATTGGTTACGGTTATGCGCATACTTCGTACCACTATAATTATGAAAAAGAATAAACGATATTATAAAGTATATGTTTTCATTTTCTAAAAAGTAATTATTTTTGGTAAATATAACGAATAGGGGACCCAGTCCCAATGACCTTGACCTTGACATATGTTATCAAGGACATAATTCTGAGTAACTTTTTCTTCTAATTTAATCGTCGCTCGTTGCTTATTAAAAAGTTATTAACAAACAAAAATTTGTAAAAATCAAGATTTATACATAGTCTGACAATGAAAAACTGGATATTTAAGTTAGTTTACAGAAATAGTCCTACGTATACTACACATATAAACTGAAATAAACACAAGTTTTTACATATATAGGGTGTTCAAAAATAAAATGAAAAGGAAGAACTTTACGTTTGGAAGAATTAAACAAGACTGTGTCATCATAAGAATTCACTACTACAGAAAATAAAAAAAAATGAACATGAAATAGTATAAACATTGAGGGAAGGTATTCAAATGTAAACACAAAGCAATATTTTCGCGACCTGCTAACATCAATGTGTATGTACACGTGAAAGTTGAAAATATATGTCTTGAAAATGTATTTTTAGCAGATTCATTTATTTATGTGTAGTAAATCGAACGCATGGGCCGGGAGAAGAGGGAAAGGTAAAACTTTATAATAATTTAATAAGTTAACCATTTTTTAAATAACAATAACAATAACAATTGTAAATTAACAATTTACAAACAATTATATTTATTAACAATTTTTTTAAATAACAATGTTTATTTAAAGATCGTATCAACATCGAAATTATTAATAATGAGTATATAGGAACTATATTATAAATTGTAAATTAACTATTTTTTATTGACTTTTAAAAAGTATAAGTTTATTAAATAATTGGCGTTGGCTATTTGACTTATCTATACTATTTAATGCTATGTAGTGTAGCCTAATTTCTATATATTTTTTGGTAATAGCTCGGATTAAGTGAACAACGTGATTTTCCATTAATGATTGATCGTGTGCGTGTTCATTAAAATTTTTAAATAAATCAACATTAATAAATTGTTTTAAAACTTGGTTTGATATATAAATTTCATTAAATTTTCGTTTTATAAATTTTTCATTTAAGTGAATAGCGCACCGAATTTCCGTTTCACATTTACGATAAATAGTAATAACATTGACTGATGGTTGTATTAATCCACCGCGACTTTTTACACTTATCAAATTATTTTTTCCGTAGCTACAAATATCACAAATTAATTTTCTTTTTAATTGCATTATGACGTAGCCAGCAATATATTCGCCACATTCATTGAAAATTCCGTGATTTCCCGAACATCCGGAATATAGTTATCATTAGCTAAATTAATAAAATCTTCGATGTCATAATTATTATTTTCATTTGATTCATCATATAATCGTGATAGTCGTGATGTTGAATTTATAATATCATCGGAATTTTTTATTTTGCCAGCAAATGATACGTGTAAAATTGATATTTCTTCTAAAGAAATACAATTGCCAGTTTTTGAATTGCGTATATTTGCATGTACTAAAATTTTTTTCATAGCTTCTTTAAATTGTCTGACGGTAGGATTATTATTTCCTCCGCCATGATGTCTAAAACATCCAAACAGCAATTCTATATGATCCTGACTCAATTTATAAATGGAATGTACTTTAAATAATTATGTTCTGTGCAAAGTTCTTTAAACAATGTTAACGCACTTTCAATACAAATAAGAAATCCTAAAAAACCAGTTTTTCGACGAGAATGAATTAATAACTCACCATTTTCTTTTTTTAACGATGATATGTACAATTTAATTTCTTTAAGTTTATCCGTTACTAATTCTATATTTTGAGAACTTAAAGCTTGCTTCAATCCATTTTGTTTTATGTTTTTTGAATTTAATATATCAAATAAATCATTAAAACTTAATAAAAAATTTATTGTTCCCTCGCAACCTTCAAATTCTTTTAACATTAAATTATTTTTACAAAAAGAAAGCGAATCTGCTACAGATTTACTAAAACTTTGAGCCGCTAGTCGAACTTTCATTTTTTGTTTACTACAATTGATATGTGCACTGCGCAATTTATTCCCTAAATACATACCTTCCCATTTTTGTAAGTCGTGAAGATTATTTAAGTATAACCATTGTATTGGTTGATTATTCCCATCAATCAAATTTTGGATATCTCCAAAAGTATTTTGTACTAATTTTAGCATGTGGCTAGGGTCGAAAAAAACCACTATTTTTTCATTTGTTGCAGGATGAGGAAACGACGTCTGCAATGAAGTTACGTCACTAAAATTGTACCCAAGATTTTTAAAAACAGAAAAACTTGTGGATGTTCCATCATAAGTCAAAGATACTATTTTCATGCCAGTTTCATGCACAGCCTTAAAGCACTCTGTTACTAAATTACTTATGTCATCTGCAGACAGTCCTTTCACCAAATAATATGCAATTGGAATTTTTCACCCACCATTAATGCAAACAATCAGAAAAATTAAAACTTTGTTTGCTAAGATAGTATGATCGCAAGCAATATTTTCTCCCAAATCAATGTAACTGCTAAATTTTGACCCGTCATACTCTAAATGTTCTCGAATTGCTATTTCATCAAATATTAAAGAGTCAAATAACATATAATTTGTTTTTTTTACACGTTCGGTAATAGAGGTTAATCCTTCTGAACTAATACCAGGTTTCCCATTAACAGTTCTATACCAAGAGGAAATAATTTTTACATGTGGTAAGCACTTATTAAATTAATCACGAACAAATTCGTAAGTACGTGGCGAATAATAGTGCAGTGTTATTGCAAACGAACGTATTTCTGGCGTATATTGTTTGGGTATACGTTTATTTTCCTTCTGCCTAATTAATCGCTTAAAAATATCACCGATTGACTCACCTAACATATGTATCATGTCAGTTTGTGTTGCATTTAATAATTGGTTATCTTTTAATGTGTCCAAAATGCTTTTGAGAGTGATCACTCGATCATTATATCGATGTACTTTTTGTTGCGCAATTCGTATTATTTTTGCATATTCATCTTCCAAGAATTTAATTCTTTTTCTCAATCTTACATTTTTCTGGAGAATTATAGATGAGTGCAGGTGATACCATGATTTCTTTGTCCACTTTTTCGGATAAATTGGAAAGGTCGTTCAAAGAAATCATTATTGCTTTATCGACTTTAGATGTTGAAGGTTGTACTAAAATAATAATAAATATTAGTTATTATCAGATTCAAAATATTGAAATTATCAGTCTATTTCTCTCAAGATAGATATAATGTCAATTAAAAATTATTTTTACATAGAGAAATATTTGTTACTGGTGATAATGATCTATTTTCTGTTGAAACTATTGGCATTAATGAATGGTCTATTTCTTGATTTTCATTATTAATAGATTGTTCTGCCGCAATAGAATTTGAAGAAGATAGCTGCTGTATTGTAAATGTTCGGGAGTCGACCTCGACGAGATCGCCCGAATCTTAGAAACGCTCAGAGATGAGCGAGAAGCTGTGTGTAACGCGAATCCGTAGATTCGCTGGAGGACAAGGAGAATTTTGAAAAGACTCAAGTGCAGGTTGTTTTAACTATTCTTTTTATTTCGAACAATAAGAGCGAGCGACGGCACGTATTCCGCGTTTCCGACGGAAATCTTCAAATTGTCCTGTTAATTATTGTCCTCTTTCGCGGTTCGGAAATCTTGATGAAGAGCTTTTTGCTAGAAACTCTCGCGAGAACGGAAATCTTGCACGCGGACGCCGGATGGACTTTGGCGCGAGGCAAAGGACATTCGCGATGCGGGTAACGAGCGTCGACTCTCGGACTCCACACAATTAAAGTTCACAATGTCTTAGCACTAAAGGAGTAAATAATACAGTATGAGATTTTCCCGAATTGACCGCCGCGAGAAAATGAACGCGATCGGATGCGATACAATTCGGAGCGATATTGAGACGAGTAAGCCTACTGAGTATGCGACACGAGCGAGAATCAGCGAAATACGAATGAAAAAGATCGATGAGTTTCGACCGTGCTCGAATCGTTGTCATAGGCAGACTAAATCGACCGACCGCGGAAACTCGCGCTCTGCTGATGTGAATAACAAGGTTTTTCGGCATCGAACGTTCTAGAACCAGGTGTTTGTCACGGTTTTTCACTATAAGAATAACGCGATTACGCACCGAGCGGGTGACCGCGACGCTGTTTGTTCTCGCTCGTGTTTTGATTTTTGAGGTAATCGTTTGAACATAATGGCGACGTTCACCGTTGAAATTTAGACACGAAATTTAATGTTTCAATTTTGAACAAGTAAATGTTCTCTGAAATAAGAATATATCTATAAGTAAATAAAAAATAAACATTATAACATAAAACATCTGCTTATGTTATCATAAATAAAAAAATCAGTAGTTATTTATACATTGGGCAATGCATTTGGCCTAAGTCGAGTTATCGAAGATATTCTATCAAAGAATTTCTCTTCAAAATGAACAGAGCAAATGCGAGCTGTAGTTGGGATAGATGATAAACTGGACGTATCCCGTTTGGACACGGAACGATTGGACATTGCTCGATTGGACACGCATGAGTGGCACCCGTTTGACCACGTTGATATTGACCACGGTCCCGATTGACCACTGTCCTGATTGATCACAGTCCCGATTGACCACGTTGATATTTACCATGTTCCGATTGACCACGGTCCCGGTTGACCACGGTTCAAATTGACCACGGACCCAATTGACCACGTTGATATTGACCACGGTCCCGATTGACCACGTTGAGATTGACACGTTGATATTGATTACGGTCCCAATTGACCACGTTGAGATTGACCACGTTGATATTGACAACGGTCCCAATTGAAAATCCATGTAACACACACACACACACATGCGGGGGTGCAAGGGGGGCCTTCGGCCCCCCCTCCTGCACCCCCTCCGCCAGTCAGGCACAATGGACCTCACTTTACAACTTGCAAAGTACATGCCCTAATAACGACATGTATTGATCCGTGGTAACACTGCACGATTGGACACCGCATTATTGGACATTGCACGATTGGACACCGCATGATTGGATATCGCACGATTGGACACCAGTAATTATTCATAAAGTGGGTACATGCAGAAGTATAAATTTTAGTTTTAAATCAGAAATAGGTATGGGTTAGGTTATATCTTCCGGAAGTGAAGCCCCTCCGTAGGGGGGCGGAACCCACTGTGTCCAATCGTGCAGTGTTCAATCGTGCGGTGTCCAATCGTGTAGTGTCCAATAATGCGGTGCCCAATCGTGCAGTGTCCAATAATGCGGTGTCCAATCGTGCAGTATCCAATCCACAAATTTTAGTTTTAAATCAGAAATAGGTATGGGTTAGGTTATATCTTCCGGAAGTGAAGCCCCTCCGTAGGGGGGCGGAACCCACTGTGTCCAATCGTGCAGTGTTCAATCGTGCGGTGTCCAATCGTGTAGTGTCCAATAATGCGGTGCCCAATCGTGCAGTGTCCAATAATGCGGTGTCCAATCGTGCAGTGTCCAATCGTGCGGTGTCCAATCGTGCAATGTGCGTGTTCAATCGTGCAGTGTCCAATCGTGCGGTGTCCAATTGAGTGGTGTCCAATCGAGCAGTGTCCAATAAAACGTGTCCAATAATGCATGTCCAATAATGCGTGTCCAATCGAGCGGTGTCCAATCGTTACGTGTCCAAATGGAGGTCACCCGATAAACTCATTCCCAAAATATCTAACCATAATTTTCGAATTGTAGGATTTTGGGGAAAACTAAAAAAAACAATGTTTATAACAACTCCTGAAATGGAATATATAATATTTTTAAAAATATGATAAACAATTTCAATACCTGTGAAATGTAATTTTTACATTATTATTTCCACTATTACTTCTTCTTTCCCAATTTTGACAGTCCGATCTGTCTTTACATAACCTTACAAAGCACTGCACCATTCTTCACAATCATTATAATTTATTATTTGTTAATGTAATAATAACTTTAGTTTATACTTTATCTAATACAACCTTACTTTTCAAATGTTTAACATCAATGTCACATGACATTTTGCATCACTGCACTTGCGCCAAATACTAGCCAATCAAAAATAGGCACAGTTTACCTCGTCACCCTCTCCTCAATGGCTCCCCCCCCCCGCGATGTAACACTCCGTCCCTATATTCCTTTGTCTATGAATATCATTCGAATATTCTATATACTCATACTGTGAATATACGTTATATATGTAATATACTGATGAGAACATTCCTCTTGTAATATATTCTTTCTCGTATATTCTCAGGATATACTTTGAATATCTCTTATAGTATATTATTTCTCATATATTCTCAGAATATACTTTTGAGTTACGCGGATTTATTTATTAGCGAATATATATAGTAATACCATTTTGGATATGTAATTTCCGTATTGCCGGCACTGGGGGTCTATTACGGTTCTTGGAGTGGGTGTAAATGACGAAAGTGAGTAACTCACCCAAATACGGTTGATTTCACCTCGTGAAAATACGAGATTATTCGCGTGCTCGACACGAAATTTCACGTAAAAAAGTGAAATCAAGCAACAGTTACGAAAAATGGATAAGTAATGATTGTGATATTTATGCGAAATCGAGAAAATACGATGCTGAGGATATGAAGAAGACCACGAGATGTCTCAGATCCATTTGCGATACCGGAAAACGAATTTCAAAGTCTTTATAGGTGAATGATTAAAAATAATTGTATTGTTTGGATTATATTTTCAAAAAAACAATTTATTTTTGTCAAAAGAATAAAAAATTATTAAGTATAGATTTAAATATACAGGGTGAGTTTTTTAACTTGAAACTGTAAAATATCTCGGAAAGTAAGCTTTATCGAAAAAAATGTTTCAAACAAAAGTTGTAGGGTTCGGAGGGGGCCACATGATAAAAATATGGATTTGACCTTGAGTGACCTTTTCAAGGTGAGATCAATGTGATCGACGTTTTCTTAAATGGAACCCCCCTTTTTTATTACATATTCTTGTAGCTTATCTCGAGAGCTTCCACCGTCACCACGTGGTGGATTTAGTGGACAGATTACCAGCACTTACGTTGGCACAGATGTACACCGCAGAGTGAAGCGAGGGGAGGATTTAAGGCGGGAGGAACTAAATATTTTACGAAATATTTTATCCGCTGCCACGGAAGAGATGGATGTTTGGTTCGTGCCTTCTGCCGCCTTAAATCCCCCCTCACTTCACTTCTAGCCTATAGATTATGTTTGTAGCAGTATAATCATATGTACAGATTTTGTATTACATAAATATAGCGTATAAATACAAGATTCATCTCTAATGGAATATATATAGTAGACGCGCCTCTTTAGAGGACGCCCCTCCCTTAACGGGGACTTGGCGGACAACGGCAAAAGACCGGGCACGCGTTGTTCGACTGCCGTAGAGAGAGAGTATTGTTTAATCGAGAATTAAGTTAAGGCTGATATCGCGATTGTGTAGTACGCAATTTAATAAAAGTATTTTTTATTCAGTGCATAATCTGTATCCAGTTGATATCCCTCACACTACAAAATCTTTCCACGCCTATCCTGATAGTGGATTCCCGGCGATTTACGGTCAAAATAACCTGTAGATTCGCTATCCACTTCTTACATAGGAATATATATACTTTTATGTTCAGAATAATGGGACAAATCAATTAGTATTAAAAAAATAATTGTTTTTAAGAAAAAGACGTATACCACAGCGAATCTCATTGTAAAGATCGCGCAATTCATAACAGCCGCGCCCCGTCAATAACGCATTACTGTCCGCCGCGCACCCGCTCCGCGGAACCGTTATGTATTATTATTCCGCACCGATAGAGGCCTAATAAATTAACAGTTCTTTACAAATCTATTTACATCGTGTGTCTCAAATACTTTCTATGAGCCCTGATCACGACCGAGCGAATCCGCGAGCTCATAAAAAGTACACCCGTTACAAATTTATTTGGTTTATTATTTAAACGAATGAACGTACGTTTCGGTCCTATGTTTCGGACCATCTTCAGCATCTGTGGATCGCAAACATATAATATGAAATAACATTCTGGACTAAAATGAACAAATCAAGTACGATTATCATAATTACGTACAGATTAAACGCATTTGAGTATCTGTCAGAAACTCAGCATCCCTCCCGACGGACGAGCGCAATTCCGCCTCTTTCCGGTGCCATTCGTAAAGGGCAAAAGTGTATGGTTTCGGATCGAAACACCATTGTAATTATGCGTACCTTTAAAATAATGTGTTAGTGTATGCACCGGAATTGTTTGGATGCGGCCAACTCACCAATCCATCGATACGGTCAGGTTGAAACGATCCCTGTTCGGGCGCCATGTAATAAACCGCTTTCGCGAGTCGGTGACGGATAACTCGGTCGGGATCCGGGGCTCGTGAAAGGGCTAACAATAATGCAAATGTATGCGTGTAAGATGCAGAACGGACAGCGGTGCGGTCGTGTCGGGCGCGGGGCATCTAATGCAACGCACGGATGCGTGGCGCGGTTCGTGATTTCGGCGGATCGATAGAATATCGATTACGGATCGCGGACCTCGATTTCGGCAGATGCCGCTAGTTATCGGGCGGTAATTTCGGTCGGTACGGTGGGCGGTCCTTTGACGCGCCGATATTGATTTCGTATGTCGATCGGTGTCGCGGCAGGATATAGATCCTCCCTCTGTGTGGGACTTAGCGTGCCGTATAAATGGCGAGTCCAGTCGAGTTAATGGCGGTTGCGGAATTACTGGATAGGCGCGTATAGTGCGTTATGTATTCAGTCGGGATGGTCTTTCCCCGCGGAATTCGGAAGTGCAACGGTCGACGAGAACACCCGTCGATGGCAGGGAACTCCCCACCACTGGAAGATCGCCGTTGCACGCAGGTGGTCGGATTTATTCGAGGTGTCGAGAACTCTCGACGGGGACGAGTACGCCCGTTCCCGTGTACCTCTCTTTAAAAGTTTTCGGACGAATTGCTCTCGGAGATGCCGCAAACTCTCGGCGGAGGCTGAGTACTCCCAACCCCGTTTTCTTTCTCTCTGAG
Source organism: Formica exsecta (assembly GCF_003651465.1). NCBI lineage: Eukaryota > Metazoa > Arthropoda > Insecta > Hymenoptera > Formicidae > Formica > Formica exsecta. The sequence continues at coordinate 205,796 of NW_021849437.1, forward strand.
CGTTCTAGGATCTAGGCGGTTTCCAGGCGTCTTACAGACTCTGGCGGTGCGGAAGATCTGGTCTCGATAGTTAAAACCGCGCTCTATTTATACCGGTTTTCGGCGCGCGCGCTTGCGTAATTCGCCTATTGTTCTTACGGTTAACGGTATTTGCGTCATAGAACCGGCGCGCGCGACTCGAGTGTTTTCGGTATTGGTCAGTCAATACCCGAGCGCGTCACCGGCTCTCGACGGTTACGCGCGCCTAACGGCGGTTCGATATTTACGCGCTTTGTCTATTGTTTAAAAATGGGTGCTCAGCGCCTCCGCATTTGCCCGACCGGTGTTCGTCGGGCGG
>NW_021849437.1:206695-208312 GCF_003651465.1 Formica exsecta
TCGACGAGAACACCCGTCGATGGCAGGGAACTCCCCACCACTAGAAGATCGCCGTTGCACGCAGGTGGTCGGATTGTTTCGAGGTGTCGAGTACTCTCGACGGGGACGAGTACGCCCGTTCCCGTTTGCCTCTCTTTAAAGGTTTCGGACGGATTGCTCTCGAAGATGCCGCAAACTCTCGGCGGAGGCTGAGTACTCCCAACCCCGTTTTCTTTCTCTCTGAGCGTTCTAGGATCTAGGCGGTTTTCCAGGCGTTTTACAGACTCTGGCGGTGCGGGAGATCTGGTCTCGATAGTTAAAACCGCGCTCTATTTATACCGGTTTTCGGCGCGCGCGCTTGCGTAATTCGCCTATTGTTCTTACGGTTAACGGTATTTGCGTCATAGAACCGGCGCGCGCGACTCGGGTGTTTTCGGTATCGGTCGGTCGTCACCCGAGCGCGTCACCGGCTCTCGACGGTTACGCGCGCCTAACGGCGGTTCGATATTTGCGCGGTTTGTCTAATGTTTAAAAATGGGCGCTCAGCGCCTCCGCATTTGCCCCACCGGTGTTCGTCGGGCGGCGGACTTCCGGCGGATCGGCGACCGGGTAACGGTGCATTGCCGGTGGAGGGATGCATTGTTACAATTTAATGAAAAAATACTTTATTATAGTGTTTTGAAAAGCTCTCGAGATAAGCTACAAGAATATGCAATAAAAAGTCCTCCTAATTTAGGGAGAGAGCGGCCCGATCGTCAGATCGATGAAATCTGACTTTTGTTTAGAATAGTTATCGAAAATGTAAGATCGATATGAGCCCGCGAGTTAGTTGTCGGCATACGGTTGAGCGGCGAGATTCCATCCGGCGGAAAGGGAAAGGAAGAAAGAAGAGCGACAGCCGAGAGCGGGAGTCCGGGACACCCAGGAAGCAGGAGACGTAAGGTCGTAGTTTTCTAATGTTAAAAACATTTTTGGTTGCTAGTACACCTCGCTGCCGGTAATTTTATATCTTTTACGGCAGGAACAGAGATGCGAAGGGCCGGAAGGAACCGGCCGAAGGGGCGGCCACTCCACCCGCACGAAGCGAGGGAGTCCCAGAGACGGAGCGACGAGAGTACTCTCATCCATGGACCTATTCTACGAGATAGGAACGAGAGCCGATCGGCCGATCGGAGAAATCCGCATCTCTCAACCGAACAACCGCAGATTTTGGAAATTCTGGGGCGAGGAGCCCACCAATACGGCCGTGACGATGTGACGATACGCAAGGACCGCAGGATGGCCCTGCGTAACGCGAAAGCGCCACAGGTGGCACGATAGCTATTTATCGCGCCGGCGTGTCTCCTGCAGGACTCTCGCTCGGCACTGTTCGGCGAGCTATCCGATAGGACGCAGGTCTCCTGAAGCGAGCGATATCGAAAGCGAAACTGCGACGGAAAATCTGAAATCTTCCAGCCGGTGGGACGAGTGTCGCCAGCCCAATTTTGTTGCCGATTTATTGTAGGTAATTAATTCGAATGGTTCGAGCCCTTAATAGTTGTCGAGCCACACGTTTTGTGAATTAACTTTGTGGAATTTTTGGTAGATTACGTCGCACGGCCGACGGGCACTCGGCACTCATCCGAATTACATAAAATG
>NW_021849437.1:212617-218669 GCF_003651465.1 Formica exsecta
AATTTAGATATGATATACATGCGTATACAATGCTGAACGGATCGTGGTGCGGTCGTATCAGGGCGGTGCAGTCGATGCAACGCACGGATGCGTTGCGCGGTGTGCGATTTCGGCGGATCGATAGAATGTCGATTATAGATCGCGGACAGCGATTTCGGCCGTTATCTATCGGGCGGTAATTTCGGTCGGCCCGGTGGGCGGTCCTTCGCCGCGTACTTATTGATGGCGGCTATCGATCGGTGTCGCGGTAGGGATGTGGATCATCCCCCGGCGCGGGACTTAGCGCGCCGTATCAATGGCGAGTCCGGATGACTAAATGGCGGTCGCGGAAGTATCAGATAGGCGCGTATAGTGCGTTATGTATTCAGTCGGGATGGTCTTTCCCCGCGGAATTCGGAAGTGCAACGGTCGACGAGAACACCCGTCGATGGCAGGGAACTCCCCACCACTGGAAGATCGCCGTTGCACGCAGGTGGTCGGATTTATTCGAGGTGTCGAGAACTCTCGACGGGGACGAGTACGCCCGTTCCCGTTTGCCTCTCTTTAAAGGTTTCGGACGGATCGCTCTCGGAGATGCCGCAAACTCTCGGCGGAGGCTGAGTACTCCCAACCCCGTTTTCTTTCTCTCTGAGCGTTCTAGGATCTAGGCGGTTTTCCAGGCGTTTTACAGACTCTGGCGGTGCGGGAGATCTGGTCTCGATAGTTAAAACCGCGCTCTATTTATACCGGTTTTCGGCGCGCGCGCTTGCGTAATTCGCCTATTGTTCTTACGGTTAACGGTATTTGCGTCATAGAACCGGCGCGCGCGACTCGGGTGTTTTCGGTATCGGTCGGTCGTCACCCGAGCGCGTCACCGGCTCTCGACGGTTACGCGCGCCTAACGGCGGTTCGATATTTGCGCGGTTTGTCTAATGTTTAAAAATGGGCGCTCAGCGCCTCCGCATTTGCCCCACCGGTGTTCGTCGGGCGGCGGACTTCCGGCGGATCGGCGACCGGGTAACGGTGCATTGCCGGTGGAGGGATGCATTGTTACAATTTAATGAAAAAATACTTTATTATAGTGTTTTGAAAAGCTCTCGAGATAAGCTACAAGAATATGCAATAAAAAGTAGGCAGTTCCATTTACAAAATTGAAGGTGACCTTCAAGCAACTATTCAAGATCAAATTAATGTCACCACCTTATGTTCCCCTCGAAACCATATAACTTTTGTCTGAAATATTTTTTTTCTAAAATGCATTGTTTACGAGTCGGAAATCCGCATCTCTCAACCGAACAACCGCAGATTTTGGAAATTCTGGGGCGAGGAGCCCACCAATACGGCCGTGACGATAACAAGGACCGCAAGGACCGCAGGACGGCCCTGCGTAACGCCGCGAAAGCGCCACAGGTGGCACGATAGCGATTTATCGCGCCGGCGTGTCTCCTGCAGAACTCTCGCTCGGCACTGTTCGGCGAGCTATCCGATAGGACGCAGGTCTCCTGAAGCGAGCGATATCGAAAGCGAAACTGCGACGGAAAATCTGAAATCTTCCAGCCGGTGGGACGAGTGTCGCCAGCCCAATTTTGTTGCCGATTTATTGTAGGTAATTAATTCGAATGGTTCGAGCCCTTAATAGTTGTCGAGCCACACGTTTTGTGAATTAACTTTGTGGAATTTTTGGTAGATTACGTCGCACGGCCGACAATGCGTAATTAGAGTGAGGAGAAAGCGTAATTCTCAAATATCGGGCGGAGTATCTATCGGGTGTCGTTGAGCCCGCTATTAGTTTCCGCGAGTCACTCGAAATATATTTCACGTATTTCAACGCAAAGGTCGTCGTCATTGTTATCGGAACACATACCAGCTCACCGCAAGCCGTGTTAAAAGACCGATTCGAGTCGTATAATCAGAAAATTTCCATTGTATAGAGGTGGGTTCACGGACGTGCGTAAGGTAATTGCGTTCGAGAGATTTTTTTAGTTATCGCGGCCTGAATAAGTCACGTACGGTGGAAATCCTCGCGGCCTAAAAGTCGAGTTTAAATCACGTAAGGCGTCCGGTAATCCGATACTGTTGCGCGCGGTCGTGCCCGTCTCCGCGGAAATAAACGATATCTCGTTCGCATGGAAAATATCAGCTGTCACCGAAAGCTATTGGTTATACGGACCACTTTATTCTTTTATTGTTAATATATTACTGTTATTTCTATTTCAAAACCTTGAAGGCTTTATTTTGGCTCTCGTGTTCTCGATTCTCTACTTTCTTCCGTTCCCCGAGCCACCCCCTCTACCCCTTGGGAATACTGTCTAGCCGCGTATTCTGCCGTCGCGTTAATTATCGGTTCCGCTAATTTTTCTAGTGTTTGCTGTCACCTTACGTGGTGCGGCCTGCCGTACCTGGCGCCCAACTCGGTTTTGTTTTTTTCGCGTAAATTCGGATTTTTGAAGTGGAATCGATCTTCGAGGTACGCGCCGAAGGTGTGCCGTAGGCATCGAAAACCGCCCGCCGAATAAATAATTAAATAATTATTTGGTAATTATTCAGAATCACGGCTCCACCTGCAAATGGGCTGCAAATTTTTTACGGACTTTTTATGTTTAGAAAAAAATATAAATAACCATTTTTAGTTGGGGGAGGCCCAAAAAAAAGTTATAGACCAAAAAAGATTAATTATTTCGAATAAGGTCTTTTCTGAATTTTGACAAATATGATCGGATCTCTTGGGAAAACTTTTTGTTGTGACTCCAACAGTGATAATCAGTCGGGGGAGCCCGTCCCCCATCACCCCCACCTCCCAAAAAACGAAAAACCCCCAAAATTACCGAAACTTAGGTAATTATGTACTATAAAGTTCACCCCACAACCCAAACCTATTTCTGATTTAAAACTAAAATTTGGTTTGGGTTGTGCGAAAGCTATTGGTTATACGGACCACTCTATTCTTTTATTGTTAATATATTACTGTTATTTCTATTTCAAAACATTGAAGGCTTTATTTTAGCTCCCGTGTTCTCGATTCTCTACTTTCTCCCGTTCCCCGAGCCACCCCCTCTACCCCTTGGGAATACTGTCTAGCCGCGTATTTTGCCGTCGCGTTAATTATCGGTTCCGCTAATTTTTCTCGTGGTTTTTGCTGTCGTCTTACGTGGTGCGGCCTGCCGTACCTGGCGCCCAATGTGACCGTTATTTCTTTTAAATTAAAGTTAATTTAACGGACCGGTGTTACGGGCCCACGGTACACCTTCGGCGCGACCATAATTAATCGATTCCGCAAGGTTTTTAATTTACTCAAAAGTTGGGCGCCAGGTGCGGAGTCCGCACCACTCCAAAGAATTCGCAAGAATTTTTCAAGCTTAACCGATTACCTATCGCGACGGCAACATACTCGGCCGCTCATTTTACTGAGGGGCTTTACTTGGTAGAGGGGCGGGGGTCTTTATATACGGGACGGGAGATGATCGAGGCAGGCAGTTCAAAATACTAAAACGCTGAGAACAAACGATATAATCAACGATATATTTGTAAATATTATTGAAAGCCAAATGTGCAAGATAATGATCGAAGTGTCGGCCGATCTTCGTTGGCCGCGAGGCGTTATTTTGACCGAGCGCAGGGATATCAGATTTCCTTCCCGGAATGAGTAAATCTCGATTCTGCGACGGGCACGATTTCCCCGATTCGCGAGGGGTGTTCGGGTCTCAACAACGACAACGATTTTGTTAAGGATCGATATATGGCCGACGCTCGCTCATTATTAATTTTCGAACATTATCTTGACAAAATCATAAAGGGCGCTCATACAGCAGCCATAAATCGTGCACAAAATATATTTCGGCGATATAATCGCGACTCAGCTCCCGCGATCTTCGACGTACAAATACAGCGACAACGAACAATGAGCGCTGCGCACGAGATATTAGTCTCGTTCCTTAATTAAGATAATACAATTCTCTTTATCCTGACAGACAATATCCGTTTCCAATTCGTAAATTTTCTCAATACAAAGAACAATATAACGCTAACAAAATTTACTCGGTCCCGATGCGATGTACCGAAAAAGTCGTACAATCGACATATACACGACACACGAGGTTGTCACGACGCACGGGATATACGCGACAGCAAAATATTCGTCGTATATGAGCTCGCTGCACAATTCCATTCATATACAAAACAATATTTATACGATAAGTAAACGTATTACAAAAAGGGACCGTCGGCGGCAATATTCCCGGGAGAGAGAGTACTTACGCATAATTAGAAGCTCGGATGAATCGTTTCGCCGCCAGCCGTTTACTTTATTTAACCCGATATCAGAGGATTTCAACGCGAAAACGATACTTACGGCAGCAATCAATATACGGCCCAACTCATCCGAACTTACCTCGAAATCGGCGGCTTTACAAGGTCGCGACGTCTGTCTCACCGGCTCACAGTCTTTTTGGGGGTTCCTTCTCGCTGGACGACTATATGGGCCTCCGTTCTCGAGTTCGCTCCGCCGAACAGTGACGAACGGAAGGTCCGCACGCAGTATACCGGCTCATTAATTGGCCCATAGGCCACCTGTAGTGCTTCCGGGTCCTCAGGACCAGCGTGTGCCCTCGTTGGTCCCTACGGCCCGCGCGATATCGATCCCGTCATTCTGGATCGCTCCCGTTTCTCGCGCCTTTACCTTAGGTGTGTAGGATCCTTAGCGGCAGCGTACAGGCTATTCCAGTCGTTATCTTTGATAATCCTGGATGTTTCTTTTATCGATTTTGGATATTGGTCGATCTCATCCGGGTCGACGCGCCTTTCGCAACTATCAGATGTTGTATCTCCGGAGCGGGGTTCCCATGCGCCTAGCATGTGGAGGGGCCATCCCTTTTTATATCCTCTTATCCTGTAGGCAGCGGTTAATTTTCGGCAGCGGCGACCATTCTTAATGATGATTAAAAAAATTCGAGGCTAGCGTAACCTGCCATTATCTTGCGTGCTTCTTGTCCGGTCGGGTTTTTCTTTGTCCTTGACGTCTAAACCCTTTTATCCATAACTGCGGCCGATTGAGATCCCGTATCTCGCAAGTCCTGTTTACCGCCTTAATGCTACATACTATAATACGCAAAATACAAAAATATTTCCACGGGATCGCGTCCCAACCCACGCTAGGGTCGCTCTCTCTCTCCCTAATCGAGAGAACGGAGGCCCGCGCGACCGCTCGCGGCCGGGCTATTCCGCCCTTGTGACGGACGAGAAAACGTCACGTCATAATATATATATTATACATATGAGTAGTGTATCTAGGCCGGTTCTAACTCAGGTCCTCCGAAGGGGGTGAAGGGCGAGGGTAAACCAGCGCGGGGGGGGACGTCACGCGGGAATCGCGTCCTAACCTAACCTGAGGGGTTCAACCTAACCTAACAAATAGGCGAGGGGTGCAACCTAACCAATAGGCGAGGGGTTCAACCGCGTCCTAACCAATAGGCAAGGGGTTCGACCGCGTCCTAACCGGTGGGCGAGGGGCCCGCGGAGAGGGGGAGGGGGAATCGCGTCCTAACCGATAGGCGAGGGTCCCGCGGCGAGGGGGAGGGGGACCGCGTCCTAACCGATCGGCGAGGGGTCCGCGGGGAAGAGGTGAAACCGATAGGCGAGGGTCCGCGGGAATGAGGGAACGCGAAGGTACGATGCCGCGAGTAGGTGTGAGAGAGATAGCGCGAGGCGTCCGCAATGTGTAAGAGAAGGATAGCGCTAATGATATTCTATGGGCGTGGGAGAAGGATAGCGCGAGGCGTCCATATGAGCGTAAGACAAGGATAGCGTTTGCATGCACGTTGGAGAGAGATGGCGCGAGGCATGCACTTAGGAGAGAGAGAGAGATAGCGCGAAGCATGCACGTGGATGATACGGCGTTCGCAAGGCGGTGTGAGAGAAATAGTGCGAGGCGTCCGCAATGTGTAGGAGAAGGATAGCGCGAGCAAGGAAGGGAAGTGAAAGAAATGTATAATCATTTTTTTCATTTTAACACATTTATTTACGTTAAAATACATCACCTTGTTTCAAGGTTTCAGACAAAAGTTCATCCACAGCATAC
>NW_021849437.1:219646-220500 GCF_003651465.1 Formica exsecta
GAGAGAGATAGCGCGAAGCATGCACTTGGGAGAGAGAGAGATAGCGCAAAGCATGCACGTTGGAGAGAGATGGCGCGAGGCGTTCGTAATGTGTGGGAGAGGGATAGCGTCCGCAATGTGTGGGAGAGGGATAGCGCGAAGCATGCACGTGGATGATACGGCGTTCGTAAGGCGGTGTGAGAGAAATAGTGCGAGGCGTCCGCAATGTGTAGGAGAAGGATAGCGCGAGCAAGGAAGGGAAGTGAAAGAAATATATAATCATTTTTTTCATTTTAACACATTTATTTACGTTAAAATACATCACCTTGTTTCAAGGTTTCAGACAAAAGTTCATCCACAGCATACGCTAATAGTTCGCAATCTATGACAGATGTTTTATCATAGTCGTCGCGCAAGATTTTAATAGCATCATCTTTTTCGGCACCAAACATATTACCTTGCAAATTAACGACCAGTCGATCGAAACTCTCATTTACGGCTTTTATATTCTCACACAGTTTCAAATATTTATGATTAACGCAATGTTCGAATTCGAATAAAAACAATAAAGTTGACGGTTTCATGTACAAGCAAGAATCGCGTAACGTAAGTTTCATAATACTCGCATTGTGTATTTTAACAATCTCAATTGATAAATCGTAAATCCATATTGGTGCATAATTAGGCGTTTGTACAAGCTGTTCAACGTCCGCTCGTTTCAGCATTAGCGATTCCCATGTGTCAATAGATAATATGATTTGATTGCCTCGGTTATCACCGAGATGTAATTCCACGTAAGATGTTACTCCAACGCTGATTCCAATATCCAAGTATTTATAAGCAGTGCGCGTCAAAGCAAATCTGCGTACCAAAAT
>NW_021849437.1:221146-228964 GCF_003651465.1 Formica exsecta
GATACGGCGTTCGCAAGGCGGTGTGAGAGAGATAGCGCGAGGTATGCACGCGTGTAGGAGAAGGATAGCACGAGCAAGGAAGGGAAGCGAAAGGAAAACATAATCATTTTTTCATTTTAACACATTTATTTATGTTAAAATACATCACCTCGTCTCAAGGTTTCAGACAAAAGTTCATCCACAGCATATGCTAATAGTTCACAATCTATGACAGATGTTTTATCACAGACGTCGCCAAGATTTTAATAGCATCATCTTTTTCGGCACCAAACATATTACCTTGCAAATTAACGACAAGTCGATCGAAACTCTCATTTACGGCTTTTATATTCTCACACAGTTTCAAATATTTATGATTAACGCAATGTTCGAATTCGAATAAAAACAATAAAGTTGACGGTTTCATGTACAAGCAAGAATCGCGTAACGTAAGTTTCATAATACTCGCATTGTGTATTTTAACAATCTCAATTGATAAATCGTAAATCCATATTGGTGCATGATTAGGCGTTTGTACAAGCTGTTCAACGTCCGCTCGTTTCAGCATTAGCGATTCCCATGTGTCAATAGATAATACGATTTGATTGCCTCGGTTATCGCCGAGATGTAATTCCACGTAAGATGTTACTCCAACGCTGATTCCAATATCCAAGTATTTATAAGCAGTGCGCGTCAAAGCAAATCTGCGTACCAAAATACGCGGTATACAACGAGGTTTACCGCATTTACCGCATTTACCGCAAAAACACAATTAAATATGAAATAGCATGGAAAAAACATATATGAAAAAAATTATATGTATATATATGAAACATTTGTGATACTTACAAATCATGTGGTTTCTTGTACAGCTTAATTTCATCTCGTGGTTTCTTGCACGGCTTAATTTCATCTCGTGGAACGTAATAATTCATGCGTTTGCAACCGTTGCTGCTACTTCCTTCAGGAGAGTACATTTTGTCTCTCGGTTATGAGAAGTGGACCGTTGGTACTAGCAGTTGACGCGACACTGATCGTATAAAAATTAACCGAGTATACATGACGCTTATTTTTCAAAAGTATGACGTGGTGGGAGATTAATACTCTGAAAATTTAGGAGAAGAGGAAACGGTCTGTATACCACTCTTGCCCCTTCATCTACTTTACGCATCCTCAGCTTTCTCGACGCGATATTTTTTCAATTTTTCCATTCAAGTGCCGGTGTACGGCTGCTTCGCGATGACATCATCCCTAGGTGGAGATTTAGCCGAATGCACAAAAATGCAATTATAAATTTTTCAAGCGCTAATGTGCGGCTGCTTCGCGATGACATCATCCTAGATATCAGAATTCAAACGCGCGTGTCAAAACATGACAAAATCGTGAAATATAAGAATAATTATCAAGGTTAAATTGTGCTAATATACAAGTAATTTAAAACTTTTGCAATGCATCTGGGCTGAGATGACATTATCATCACCAGGTGTGGGATTTAGCCGAATGCACAAAAAAATGCAATGTAATATAAAATTTTCAAGCGCTGATGTGCGGAAAGGATTGAAGAAGGCGTTTTGTACACGCGGGTGCAGGATACAGTACGCGACAACAAGGATTGATTTGGCGGGAGATCGATACGGCGTTCGAGAGCCGCATATTGACTGGTGCGGTTATAAATCATAATCATATCGAGCCTCGTCAATTTTTCGAGGATGCCAAAGACATTGTACTCGAACACGTGCAATACAAGACGATACACGCGTACGCGATCATTGTCATCTGACGGGGCGATACAGAGGTCCCGCGCATTCAAATTGCAATTTAAATTATAAAGATTCTTTTTGCATTCCAATAGTTTTTCATAATTTATCTGGTTACGACGCACATTTTATTATAAAGGAAATAGCTACAGCGTTCGAATGGGGAATCGGGTTACTTCCAATAACAAAAGAAAATATATATCATTTACGAAAAATGTTAAACTTGTCGAAGAGAAATCGAAAAATTATATTAAATTGCATTTTATCGATTCGTATAAATTTCTCACAGCTAGTCTCGATAAATTAGCATCATTCTTGAATAAAGACAAACTCAAAATTTTAAAATCTGAATTTCAAAATTAGAAGCGTGTTTTCGGAGAATCTGATCGCCGTTGAATTGCGCAATCTCGAAGTTAGATTTAATAAACCAATCTACGTGGGTATGTGTATACACGACATATCCAAGACATGTTTGTACGAGTTTCACCACGATTATATGGTACCTATGTATCGAGAGAAATGTAAAGTCATGTACACCGACACCGATAGTCTCATATATCACATAGAGTGTGAAGACATATATGAGAATATAAAGCGCAACGTCGACAGATTCGATACCAGCGATTATGCGGTAGACAATGTGTACGGTATACCGCTCGCGAATAAAAAGATACCGGGTTTAATGAAGGATGAAAATAAATACCGGGTGATGACAATAATGGCGCCATCATGACCGAATTCGTCGGGCTTAGGGCAAAAATGTACGCGTTGCGAGTAGATGGTAAGAAGGATAAGAAAAAAATAAAAGGCGTCAAGAGTAACGTCGTCGCGAGAACAATAACGTTCGACGATTACACGCGGTGTTTGAACGAAGAGATTGAAATGACGCGTCAGCAGTCTTGTATAAGATCTAAATTACACGAAGTATACACCATCCGCGAGACAAAAATTGCAATAAGTCCGTACGATGACAAGCGGTATATCGTACCCAAAACCACCGACACGCTCTTTGCTTGCATTTTCGCAATTTCCTTATTCCTTTTTATTTCGCTTTTAGGTAGGACCTCTACGTTGCATTTTCGCAACGCCCTTATTCCGCTTGCCTTGATTTCCGCGTTTTCGCAATGAAGTGACTGCGCGGTCGCTCGGGCTCCGCGCGTGGCTCACGTTGTCAGCACTTCGCTCGGTCAACGTTCGTAACGTGATCTGTATTCGCGTTACATGTTGAGCAATGTCTTATCGTATAAAATAATACATCCCTAAAATAATATGTATCTAGTAATTCGTATATTGCCTTTTCGGGCTATAACACTTTATATATCTTTCTTCTCCTGCGCTGAATTAGATGTAGTCTGCGCGTGAGTTGCATACCGAAGCATTATCTGCATCTCATCCATTATTATTTGCAGCGTTTGCACATTCGTCTCGAGCGTGATTATTTTTTTCTCAAGTTCTTCCAGTCTATCTTCTAAAGGCTTGACACGTATTTTCACGTACTGTTTGTTTGCGGCATCAGTATCATCTTCCGGTTGCGCTACGCGTCGTATCTTGCGCGACCTTGCGTCAAAGCCGGAGGCTGTCTGACACAGAGCGTTATCGCGCATGTAATTTCTTAGTAATCCATTCCATTGATAGTATGAGTTGTTCGGTGTTCCCAACGATAATCCAAATTTATTAATCGACATTTCGATACAAACCATAATGACAGACTGACTCGTTTCGCCGATGCATAGATTAATTTATAATAAGGCCAGCTTCGTAAAGTTCCTCGATAATTGATAATATTTCATTGTCGTGGGCATTGTTGCCGGCTTGACGCGAAGCTTCCAGCAATCGCAAGCGATCTACCAACTCGTTGGGATCATTCCAATGCACGTAATCGATCTTATTATCGTTTAACGTCATAGCGCGCGGTATGTTTATACATCTTCCAGCTTTTTTTTCAGGCGCTATTATATTTTTAATAGAGATTAATGGCGCTATTATATTTTTATACTTGTATCCCTTGTTACTTAATACTGGATTACGCATATCATTGCCACGTCTATGCGCATTTGTCGCCAGTAATATATTTTTGTATTTAATTTTATCATCGTCATTGTATACGTCACCGTCGGGTATTCTCTTGAAAATCAATTCGTAGAGACCTGGTGTTCCCACATATCTTATTCCATCGATAATTATATTGTCATCTTTATCCACATCAAAAATTTTATCACCAAGCATCATTCCTTCGTTGCAAAATTTAACACCGTAAACATAATCCATACTGTTATTTTTATCTTGACTCAAAATGCTCCCACATATTTTTGCCCTAGTGGACCCAGATGTGTGCGCAATGTATTTTGACCCTCAGACGTTTGTAATCAATGTTGAACCGACGTCACAAGCGTTTCAGGCGTGGTTTCGAAAATTTTTTCCACATACGGAGACGATCTTTCGTACAATATTTGACTCGATTGTACATCTTTTATCGGAGTAGAAGTAACCACATTCGATAATTGTTTCATTCGCTTACGTTTTGATAGATTTGGAGTAGAAGTTATTAGCGAATCGTTCAATGATATATTTGACTTTGTTCGCTTTGTTCCAGACTCCTTTTTCAGATGCTTGTCTTCGAGCATACTCGATGGTTCGATTTTCGCTTCATTAGATTCCACATTGATTGTATTTTCGACAAGTTGTTTTAGAAGTTTGATAATTGGTTTAAAGTGCCTCTCCAATGCGACGTCTTCCTCCATTTGGCCAGTTTTAAAAAAACGATATTTTTTGTGGATTGATTCGCTCGTTTTTACAATCTCTCTCGCAATCTTCTCACGATCGTCACTGTCAATCGTCGTCGTCATGTTGCGCTCGGACGAAAATTTTCAGACGTTGCTTGATCGATGTATCGATAGCGACTAGCCACTTTACGGTATTGCAAAATCGTTAAATCCTTTTCGATATCGTCCATTAGTCTGTAAACTGTCTTTATCAATCACTACAAATCCATACCCGTGTTGCCAATATTTCTGACAGAATGTGCGAAAATCGCCGTAAGACATGTCAGTATTTACATGATCGTTGTATACATGTTTCAATGCAATATTTTGGACAGAATGCTGCAAATATAGAATACAATCACACGGCCTATCAAAATTATAATCAAAGTATTTGTGGACAATTGTGTCTTCGATTTCTTCAAACGGTCGATGATCGATATGAATTTAAAGTCTGACAATTCACCGTCGCGACTCAGTATTCGTTCGACAATTTTCCAGCAGGTCACTCACGCTTACGTTGACTGGCAAGAGTAGCGTTCTTGCTGTAAGCTACTTTCCGGCTATAGATTTAAACAATGGCGATTACGAGCTTGATTTAACGGACTTTGAAATTTATCATACGATATCGAACGTGAATTCTTGGAATAATAAATTTTATTTTGATAACGACAATAAGGAAATTATGATTCCCGAGGGATCGTATGAATTACACGCTATAAATGAATATCTCCGACGTGCAATTTTACGACATCGACGCGTAGTTGATTCCAACAATATTGTTGATGGCGAAGAACACGATGAATATCCAATAATGCTTCGCGCTAATCATAATACACTAAAAAGTGAAATCAAATGTGTCTATAGAATAAATTTTAGTAAACCGGGCAACGTTGGATCGTTGTTGGGATTCTCATCGAATCGTATATTACAACCTCGGAAATGGCACGAATCGGATGTACCGATAAATATTATAAGCGTAAATATTATTCGTATAGAATGCAGCGTAACCACTAACGCGTACAGCAATGACAAGCGCGTACACACGATACATGAATTTTCACCGAGCGTACCGCCAGGATATAAGATATCGGAAACGCCAGCACAGATCATTTATCTACCGATCGTCGCACGGAGCATTACTGATTTAACGATACGCATTGTTGATCAAGAAGGACATTTGCTCGATTTTCGAGGAAAGGAAATTACCGTAAGATTGCATATACGGCGGCGGCAAAAATAAAGCGTTTGAAAAATGAAATGCTTGTGTTGAACGAAAGCACGAAGCACGCGAGAGACAATATTTTTGCGAGTAGGCGAGTGACTGCGGTATCGGGTGACAATAATCAGATATCTGGTTACGCTAAAAAGAAGCTCAGCGCGTTGAATCGCGAGTTTTTAAAATCATTGGGATTCGTCGTACGAAATACTTGAACAATATGATTGACATCTTGAATATCGGAGGCGAACCAATCTTTGACGATCGTATCGTCAAGATTGAGACTCATACGTACAATCCATACGCCAACACAACGCTTGGATATAGCGACGAGATACGGATACCGATACAACATCAAGATTTGTACACGTTACCATGAAAGTTTTCTATACGTCGGGGGAAAGTTGAGGGTGCGTAAAGTAGATGAAGGGGCAAGAGTGGTACTGGGAAACAATTGTGTCGCGTTTATGTTTGATGAACTTCGATATGAACTCGACGGTGTGGAGATTGACCGCAACAGAAACGTTGGAATAACTTCCACGATTAAAAACTATGTCTCTCTAACAACCGAGAAAGGTAAAATCTTGGAGAATGCTGCGTGGAATATGTCGCATAATGCTGCTGAAGCTTACTTCAATTTTGCGTGCCGCTAAACATACTATTGGGTTTTTGCGAAGATTATAAGCGAGTTGTGATCAACGCTCGTAACGAATTAATTCTGATACGTTCGCGCAACGACAACAATTGCATATTTGGACATGCTTCGGCTGAAGCTGATATCGAATTATTCAAGATACAATGGCGTATGCCTCATGTAATATTGAGCGAGGTCAATAAACTATCCTTGCTACGCGCGTTGGAAAGCGGGCGATACTTGAATATGAGTTTTCGCTCTTGGGATCTATACGAATTTCCTCTATTGCATAATACGACTAAACATTCGTGGACTGTGAAAGCCGCCTCTCAATTGGAGAAGCCGCGATACGTGATCTATGCGCTGCAGACTGGCAGAAAAAATGCTGTGTCAAAAGATATTACTACATTCGACGAATAATGCTTCGCGCTAATCATAATACGCTAAAGAGTGAAATAAAATGTGTGTTTAGAATAAATTTTAGTAAACCAAACAACGTTGGATTGTTGTTGGGATTCTCATCGAATCGTATATTACAACCTCGGAAATGGCACGAATCGGATGTACCGATAAATATTATTAGCGTAAATGTTATTCGTATAGAATGCAGCGTAACCACTGGCGCGTACAGCAATGACAAGCGCGTCCACACGATACATGAATTTTCACCGAGCGTGCCGCCAGGATATAAGATATCGAAAACACCAGCACAGATCATTTATCAACTGATCGTCGCACGGAGCATTACTGATTTAACAATACGCATTGTTGATCAAGAAGGACATTTGCTCGATTTTCGAGGAGAGGAAATTACCGTAAGATTGCATATACGGCGGCGGCAAAAATAAAGCGCTTGACAAATGAAATGCTTGTGTTGAACGAAAGCACGGAGCACACGAGAGACAATATTTTTGCAAGGGACAATATTTTTGCGAGTAGGCGAGTGACTGCGGTATCGGGTGACAATAATCAGATATCTGGTTACGCTAAAAAGAAGCTCAGCGCGTTGAATCACGAGTTTATAAAATCATTGGGATTCGTCGTACGAAAGACTTGAATGATATGATTGACATCTTGAATATCGAAAGGGAGCCGATCTTTGACGATCGTATCGTCAAGATTGAGACTCATACGTACAATCCATACGCCAACACAACGCTTGGATATAGCGACGAGATACGGATACCGATACAACATCAAGATTTGTACACGTTACCATGAAAGTTTTCTATACGTCGGGGGAAAGTTGAGGGTGCGTAAAGTAGATGAAGGGGCAAGAGTGGTATTGGGAAACAATTGTGTCGCGTTTATGTTTGATGAACTTCGATATGAACTCGACGGTGTGGAGATTGACCGCAACAGAAACGTTGGAATAACTTCCAACTTCCACGATTAAAAACTATGTCTCTCTAACAACCGAGAAAGATAAAATCTTGGAGAATGCTGCGTGGAATATGTCGCATAATGCTG
>NW_021849437.1:231794-233688 GCF_003651465.1 Formica exsecta
CGAAGGCGGTGAACGATAGCAAGGCGGTGCAACGTCAGCTCGAAGAAATGCAGCGTCATAATCGCGCCATGGAAGGTCACGGACTTTATCTCGCTCCATATAAGCGCGGACGAGGGTTCTCAACAGCGGCCAAGAAAAAAAACGTCAAAATAAAAATGCCTGCCGGTGTAACAACTAATGTACAATTGGAACAACTTGCAAGACGTATGCGTATACAATTTTTTAGAGGTGTTTTCATGCGCAATAACTTACCGATAAACGGTATTCGGCGAAATGAGAGCGGTATCGTCAATTTGGATGACGTCGATGGTTTCGGTACTCATTGGGTTGCGTATGCAAAGAGGGGAGATCGTGTAATATATTTCGATAGTTTTGGAAATCTTTGACCGCCCAAGGAATTAGTGCGATATTTTGGACAGAATGTTGCAAATATAGAATACAATCACACGGCCTATCAGAATTATAATCAAAGTATTTGTGGACAATTGTGTCTTCGATTTCTTCAAACGGTTGATGATCGATATGAATTTAAAGCCTGACAATTCACCGTCGCGACTCAGTATTCGTTCGACAGTTTTTCAGCATGTCACTCACGCTTACGTTGACCGGCAAGAGTAGCGCTCTTGCTGTAAGCTACTTTCCGGCTATAGATTTAAACGATGGCGATTACGAGCTTGGTTTAACGGACTTTGAAACTTGTCATACGATATCGAACGTGAATTCTTGGAATAATAAATTTTACTTTGATAACGACGACAAGGAAATTACGATTCCCGGGGAATCGTACGAATTACACGCTATAAACGAATATCTCCGACGTGCAATTTTGCGACATCGACGCGTAGTTGATTCCAACGATATTGTTGATGGCGAAGAACATGATGAATATCCAATAATGCTTCGCGCTAATCATAATACGCTAAAGAGTGAAATCAAATGTGTCTTTAGAATAAATTTTAGTAAACCGGGCAACGTTGGATCGTTGTTGGGATTCTCGTCGAATCGTATATTACAACCTCGGAAATGGCACGAATCGGATGTACCGATAAATATTATTAGCGTAAATATTATTCGTATAGAATGCAGCGTAACCACTGGCGCGTACAGCAATGACAAGCGCGTGCACACGATACATGAATTTTCACCGAGCGTACCGGCGGTACGGTACCGTCAGGATATAAGATATCGGAAACGCCATCACAGATCATTTATCTACCGATCGTCGCACGGAGCATTACTGATTTAACGATACGCATTGTTGATCAAGAAGGACATTTGCTCGATTTTCGAGGAGAGGAAGTTACCGTAAGATTGCATATACGGCGGCGGCAAAAATAAAGCGTTTGATAAATGAAATGCTTGTGTTGAACGAAAGCACGGAGCACGCGAGAGACAATATGTTTACGAGGGACAATATTTTTGCGAGAAGGCGTGTGACTACGATATCGGGTGACAATAATCAGATATCTGGTTACGCTAAAAAGAAGCTCAGCGCGTTGAATCGCGAGTTTTTAAAATCATTGGGATTCGTCGTACGAAATACTTGAACGATATGATTGACATCTTGAATATCGGAGGCGAGCCAATCTTTGACGATCGTATCGTCAAGATTGAGACTCATACGTACAATCCATACGCCAACACAACGCTTGGATACAGCGACGAGATACGGATACCGATACAACATCAAGATTTGTACACGTTACCATGTGAAAGTTTTCTATACGTCGAGCGAAAGTTGAGGGTGCGTAAAGTAGATGAAGGGGCAAGAGTGGTACTGGGAAACAATTGTGTCGCGTTTATGTTTGATGAACTTCGATATGAACTCGACGGTGTGGAGATTGACCGCAACAGAAACGTTGGAATAACTTCCACGATTAAAAACAATGTCTCT
>NW_021849437.1:234391-258857 GCF_003651465.1 Formica exsecta
TACGGATACCGATACATCAAGATTTGTACACGTTACCATGTGAAAGTTTTCTATACGTCGAGGGAAAGTTGAGGATGCGTAAAGTAGATGAAGGGGCAAGAGTGGTATTGGGAAACAATTGTGTCGCGCTTATGTTTGATGAACTTCGATATGAACTCGACGGTGTGGAGATTGATCGCAACAGAAATGTTGGAATAACTTCCACGATTAAAAACTATTCCTCTCTAACAACCGAGAAAGGTAAAATCTTGGAGAATGCTGCGTGGAATATGTCCCATAATGCTGTTGAAGCTTGCTTCAATTTTTGCGTGCCGCTAAACATACTATTGAGTTTTTGCAAAGATTATAAGCGAGTTGTGATTAACGCTCGTCACGAATTAATTCTGATACGTTCGCGCAACGACAACAATTGCATATTTGGAAATGCTTCGGCTGAAGCTGATATCGAATTATTCAAGATACAATGGCGTATGCCAAATGTAATATTGAGCGAGGTCAATAAACTATCCTTGCTACGCGCGTTGAAAAGCGGGCGATACTTGAATATGAGTTTTCCCTCTTGGGATCTATAGGAATTTTCTCTATTGCATAATACGACCAAGCATTCGTGGACCGTGAAAGCCGCCTCTCAGCTGGAGAAGCCGCGATAATTGTTTTGTCGTTCAATAGTCGTTCAATAGTCGTTTATAGCCGTTCGATAGTCGATCAATAGCCGTTCGATAACTGTTCAATAGTTGTTCGATAGTCGTTCAAAGCCGTTCGAGAGCCGTTCAAAGCCGTTCAATAGCCATTCGGTAGCCGTTCGATAGCCGTTCAAAGCCGTTCGATAGCCGTTCAAAGCCGTTCGATAGTCGTTCAATAGTCGTTCGATAGCCGTTCAAAGCTGTTTTCATATTATAATAATCCGTTATTCATATTAAAATACTCCATTATTTTATTTAAAAGACTTTAGATAGTTGTCCGCCGAAACATGCTAACTTTTGCCTTCTTATCATGTGGAAGGTAAGCGTTCTTTGTAAGTGATACATCCCCTACTCTAAAATATTTAATCGAGACAATGTCTATCCCGTTATGCCCGTCACAAAGTGTTTGACAGCGAGTAAAGAACAGTGTATAAAAATGTTTCGCCTTAATCTGGTAAGTAGTGTTCAATGTTTTTGTGTGCGAGATTATGTGTGATATTTATTAAATAATAATATATTTCAGTTCGTGCAAATAGATGTGATCCACCGCCGATACATGCGGTGGATGAGAGGAAATTTGCGTTGGGCGCACGCCAATTTATGAGGTGATACCCGAGAGGCCCGCGAGTGGGCAGACGTTCACCCACGCATTTATGAGGACATTTTCTACTTGCGGCCTCTTTTTGGGGTGGAGCCCTATGAAGAAGAAGAAAATTGGGAGCCTGAAGAGGCGAGGGAGGAGGAAGAGCTTGCGGCCCCAGGATAATGTAAGTATCTTCTTTTTAAGATTCGTAATATATTAAATATTAAAAATTAAATTTATAAAAATTAAATTATTATACTAATAAAACTTGGCGAACGCCACATCATCCAAGTGCATGCTTCGTGCTATCCCTCTCCCACACATTGCGGACGCTATCCCTCTCCCACACATTGCGAACGCCTCGCGCCATCTCTCCTACGTGCATGCAAACGCTATCCTTGTCTTACGCTCATATGGACGCCTCGCGTTATCCTTCTCCCACGCCCATAGAATATCATTAGCGCTATCCTTCTCTTACACATTGCGGACGCCTCGCGCTATCACACCTACTCGCCACTGATGCCAGAATTGAGACGCAAGCAACACGACTCCGTAGTAGAGGGGATACGCACACAAGCGTGAACCGTGTACATGTAATGCGCAGAGCGCTCTGCGCATTGCACTGTCGTATTGTGTAGGGCATTACACACTTCCACAGCCCGACAAATAATTGTTATAAAACAACATTTGCGGGTCTGAAAAAATATGCAAGGTACGAGTGGCTGAATGGGGAATCGAACCCGAGTCTTTCGCTTTCCGGGCAACTGTTCTTACCACTGAGCTAGTCAGACCTCACACCTTATGCCACTTTAACACAGTTCATACGACTCCAGAGCGATGTTGGAATCTCGCTCAATGGATGCAGTGCCGATTGCCACGGAGAGACGACATCCCCAGCACATCTCCAGAGCGGTCCAATCGTATTAATCGATTAAAAATTGGCCCCCGTAGCCGCTCAGTGATGAGTCTTGACTCGTCATCAGTATGCATGGAAACCTCTTCTAAGGCTATAATAATGTTTAGTTACAAAATAGAAGCCAATTATATAAATATAACGTCTTAGAATATTTTTTTACATATTGTATGTTTTGGAGCAACTTTGAATAATATATACAATATAGATACGAGTTTGTAATAGAGAGTCAAATGAGAGACCTATTACAAGTTAATTTTTATATGTCCATAGATTATCATAGGTTATCTTTCATGTAATTTAATATTATTTTTTCTGTTTATCCGTTACGTTCATGTTTAATTAATTTTATTTCTTTTCTTTTTTCTCTATTGATGACCCGGCAGATGGTTAAATATTTGCCGCTTGGTGCCAATATCAAAGGAAAGCGTGAAAATGTGAGATTATTAGACCGGAAGTGCCTAGTGATCTCGCAGTTTCACTCGACACATTTGTAATTGGGTGAACAAAGTCACGTGAGATGAGAATGTGAAAAGTGAGTAAACTCACTCAAGAACCGTAATAGGCCCCCTGGTCTCTTCTGGGAGTCGATTGTGTATCTTTGAAACAAAGTGAAAATTACAAAAGTAAACAGATTTACTAGATTTCGACAAATGAAATCATAGATACTCTAGTGAATTTACTCACTTTTGTAATTTTCACATCGTTTTAAGATACACAATCAACTCCCTGTTCTTTTTAGTTGATTTAGTCTGCATATATACTAAATTGATATTGAATGTACTATAGATATACAAGATATACTGATAATATCTCTATAATGTATTTTGTAACATATTATTTATCCGAGATTCTTAGAACATACGAAACTCATCAGTAATATTTGATACTAAAATTATCAACAATATTATATTTTTTATGGGATATTTTTGGAATATATGAAGTATTCTCAGCAAACACACAGAATATAAATACCCAGATAGCCAAGTTTGCCGGATCACGTATTGCAAATTATGCATTTGTTCAGAAAATCTCGCTCCTTTTACGCAATCTCCTCAACGGCCTCTCACTCACTCTGGTCCTTCTCTCTAGTATTCTCTCCCTCTTCCTTTTCCCTCTTGTACTCGGCCTTGACCCAATCCCGAAGCCTGTACTATCAATCTAACTAGCCTCGCGCAATGCTATCACCCAATCATAAGCACGCTCTCAGGACCTTATCCGCGCTCCTACATCGATATCGATCCTTCCGGAGATTCTCGATCATACTGTGAGTACCGGTCTATCGTGACGCACGTTGCCTTTAGAACAGTTTTTAAGCTCTCTGAATTCGGTTATATATACTCGCGGCTCTACTCAAGTGAACTCTACTATGGTTGTCTCAAAAGGTCATTTGTCATCTCAAGGAAATTAACAGCATCAAGTTCAATAATCATACGCGCGTGAGGTGTGTGCTATCCCGTCTCGGGACACCGGGGCCTTGTACGCAGTTATCGTGTGAAGCACGCGGTACGTCGTAAATCGACGTAATATTCTCTTGCGGTCTCTCTCGAATTCCTCGGCGGATTCTTCGATTTACTCAAAGACAAATTAAAGAACTATTGTAATTATAAGAATACATCGAGAAATCAACGCTCGAATAATAGTGAAGTGCGGCTCAGATTTTGTGTGTGAGAATCATTAACTGTTCTGCCCGACACCCCCGAAACCAGACACTTCTCGGGTCCTTTATCAAACAGCATTACATATTATATCGGTAGAACTTTGGCAGCAGCCGCGCATGATTTGCCATTTTAATTAGTGCCGGCAGAAATGCAACAGAAAACAAGCAATCTCTGCATTATTATATGCTACAAAAAATGCTGCAAAATTTAAGCTGAAGTTCTTGGCATAAAAACAGTACCCAGCAAACACAGAATATAACTGCTATATAACATGGGAATAACATGTAATGTAACAGTTGTTATGCCTAATTTATATTGGGATTATATAACTGTCTCTTATTTAAGCAATATAACACCAGAATCCCAGATAGCAAGGTGTCGTCATTATAACGTCATTTTAAGGTCATTTCTCGTCATATGACGTCAGTCGACTAAATAATGACGTAACATACAGACGTGATTTTTGACGACATATTATCGTCACAGAAATAACGTAATTTAATCGTCTTTTTAAGGTTATTTACTAATCAATTAACTAATGTTATCTCGCATTTGAGTTTCAGTCATGAAAATTATATAAAGCTTCGAGCAACTGGCACGAGATTAAAAATGTATTTATTTCTATCAATTTAATTTCTGATGCAATCCCAATATAGGGAATTCCGATATTAGACTGATAATTTTAAAAGTCGGTCAGATAAATGTTCGATAAAGTTAAAATCATTCGTTTATATACATATACATACATATTTATTACATTTTTAATTCCATTAATATATTCTATAATAATTCTATGTTTATTATTCAATTTGATAAAGAGGTAAAAATACAATGGATTTGTACAATTGAAAGAACGAAAAATTTTGAGAAGTAGCCATAGCTCACCAATTTTATACGTCATCTTATATTAGAGAAATGTAACTGCTATGTAACATGGGAGTAACATGTAACGTAACATTTGTTATACCTAATTTATATTGGGATTATATAACTATCTCTTATTTATGCAATATAACACCAGAATATAACAGCTATGTAACATGGGAGTAATATGTAATGTAACAGCCCAAGTAACAGAGTAACGTCAAAAAACGACATAATGACGTTTATTTTTGGTCTATAATGTCGGCGACTAATAATTGATGTTTAAAAGACCTCGTTTCTCAGACTAGCCAAAGACGTAATTTTGAAAACGTCCTATGACCGTCCAAATAAAGTCCTTTTGTAACTAATATTGGGATTATAGTTCATTTGCTTACCGCTATACGGCGCTGTTCACTATCTATACCCGTATTCAAATTCTTGTCATGAGCGTATATAAAGCCTGCAAAATGCGGCTAATAACATTGTAATTATTTTTATCAGTTCAATTTCTGATACGATTCCCGTACCAGGAAATTCAGATATTGAACTGATTTTTGGAAAATCGGACAGATAATATCCGATTTTAATTTATTCGGACAATTTCTATCCGAATAAGTAAAAATTGTTTGTTATTATCTGCTTAAAATATAAAACAGAAATTAACTTCCATATAAATAAAATCTTTAATTTTATAAATTGAATTATTTAAATTTACCTACAATATATATCACATTAATATGTGTTATATTATTACTGTAATTGGTCTTAGTTTTGCCGTCAAACAAACGTCAGAAAATGACGTCCCGTGGATGTGACATATCGACGTCATTTTCGGGTTACATGAGACCTAACTTAGAATGTCTAATTGGTCATTTTGTGATCAAAATTTACTGTAATTGTTATTGTAACGTCAGTTTGCTACTTGGGTGGATTATTACATGACTGTAACAATCATATAACATTTTAGTAACATGTTATGTTCATGTTATATAACTGCAATTTTGTATGAGTGGGAAATTACAACTAACGTGAATGTTACATGTAACAAATACGTTATATTACTTGTTATATTCCGTTTCATTATAGCAATGTTACATTTATGTATCTGTGTTTGCTGGGTAGATTTAAAGCATTGCGTGTTGGTACAATATGTCAACAGAAGCTAAATATATGCTGAACATAACATGACACATCATGCTATATCGGCAGAATATCGTTAGAAATCGAGTTCCTCTGAAAGCATGGCGTAACGACAGAAATGCTGCAAAAATTAAGCATGCACTGCTATTTCAAAAGATAACAGCAAAAACACAGCAGAAATATAGCATGACCTGTTGTCATAAAATAATGATAGAATCACAGCAATATTAAGATATGCTATATCAAGTTAGATTCTTTCGTTTACCGCTATATGACCGCTATATCTATCTCGTAATCAAGTTTCTGTTACAGACAAATATGAAGATCGCAAAGCGCGGTTAACAAGATTAAAAATGTGTAATGATTCCTGCACACAGGACGCGGCAACATTTGCCGCGTTCTGTGTCTTGTGTGCTGCAGCTATAATATTTATTTTTATCAGCTTAATTTGTGAATTCTAACAAAGGACTCAGAATATTAAACTAAAAGTTTGGAAAGCGAGTGGATCAATAAAAAATTGTGCGGTAAATATAGCGAATAGGGGACCCAGCCCCAATGACCTTGACCTTGACATATGTTGTCAAGGATATAATTCTGAGTAACTGTTTTTTCTAATTTAATTGTCGCTCGTTGCTTATTAAAAAGTTATTAACAAAAAAAGTTTGAAATATACCAAAGTACATGCACGGACAGGAAGCACGCGCGCGCGCGCGCGCACTATATCCAATAAATAATTAATTCAACATACTTATATTTTATTTTTGAACACCCTATATATATATAAACGTATGTTTATTTCAGTTTATATGTGTAGTATACGTAGGACTATTTCTGTAAACTAACTTAAATATCCAGTTTTTCATTGTCAGGCTATGTATAAATCTTGATTTTTACAAATTTTTGTTTGTTAATAACTTTTTAAACGAGCGACGATTAAATTAGAAGAAAAAGTTACTCAGAATTATGTCCTTGATACATATATTTTACATTAGATGATATACATAAAATAATTATAATAATTTCAATAACACATATACCGTCCATAATATGTATTAAAATAAAAATAAATCACGCGCAGCTAACATAAAATATTAATAAATCTATAATATTTTCGTATTTTAAATTAAAACGGTCGATTGATGTATGTCTATGCTAGATCCATAATTGTGGATCTAGCACCAATCGACCGTTTTACCCTTAGAACATATACAGGGTTTGTCAAAAGTGTGGAAACCCCTAAATAATTTTTGTAAAAATGAAAATATCAAAAAACGGTAAAACACGTATTTTGATTTATCAAAAAAGCTAGCCTATGACATGAATACCGATCATCCCCCACCCCCTGGTACGCGGGGGTAAGAGGGGGGTTGAAAATTTTAAATTAGATTAAGGGTCGAGTGGGGGCTCGTTTGAAAAGTCTTTTCATAACAAACACACCCTTAAAATTTTAAATCGGCACGACCCCCTCATTCAAAATGGCGGACGTTCAAATTTCGAAATTTCATGCACTTAATGTTATCCAGGATCAACTGCGTGGAAGTGGCATGAATTTGATCCCGTGTGTGTGTGTGTGTGTGTGTGTGTGTGTGTGTGTGTGTGTGTGTGTGTGTGTGTGTGTGTGTGTGTGTGTGTGTGTGTGTGTGTGTGTGTGTGTGTGTGTGTGTGTGTGTGTGTGTGTGTGTGTGTGTGTGTGTGTGTGTGTGTGTGTGTGTGTGTGTGTGTGTGTGTGTGTGTGTGTGTGTGTGTGTGTGTGTGTGTGTGTGTGTGTGTGTGTGTGTGTGTGTGTGTGTATGTGTGTGTGGGCGCGTGTGGCTAAACAAGTGTGAATGTGTACATAGTGGTGATAGGTTGCAGAACAGACGATTGAAAACTGTTATCTCTCTTTAATCATTCAAAACCTTTTACTCCGTGTTTTAAAATAAATTTTACTCAGTGTGTTAAAGTAAATGCTGAAAGTGGCTGCCATTTACTTCCTGACAATATGCCAATCTTTGATAGAATGCAGAAATGGCTCTATGATTCGTCTCAAAAGGTATCAGATCTATTTTATCCCTTATTTGCTGTATCAATTCTTGGATGCTTTCAGGTTTTGTTTTGTAAACCTTACTCTTCAGGTATCCCCATAGATAATAATCGAGAGAAGTTAGATCGGGTGACCGAGGTGGCCAATTCTCTCCTCCCTCATTTCTGTTCCTTCTTCCTATCCATCGTAATGGAGAAGTCTCATTTAAAATTTGACGTGGCCGTAAACCAAAATGAGCAGGAGCTCCATCATGCTGAAATCATATTTCTTCGGAATTATTTGGAAAAATATTTCGTATGGCTGGAATTATTTGATCTACAAGTAATCTCTCATATCTTTGAGCGTTCAGATTTTCTTAAAAAAAAACGGCTCTATTAAGTAGCCGTCTATTATTCCACACCATACATTAATTTTTTGTGGATATTGTGTGTGAGTTTCCCGCACCCAATTCGGATTCACATCTGACCAGAAACGAAAATTTTGATTATTAACTTCTCCCGTTAACGTGAAAGTTGCCTCGTCTGTAAAAAGAATTTGATAAGGGAAGATGGGCCGGACATCTATTAATGCCATTATTCTTTCACAAAAACCTATACGACGCTCCAGATCTCCGTCTTGCAATTCTTGAACATATTGTAATTTGTGTAGCGTGCATCAACCGGTTTGCGTCCTCTTGCTGACAATAATTGTAAGCGTTTCGTCCAATTTGTATGCCCAATACATCTAATATTCGAGGTGTGTTTGTTATGAAAAGACCGTACTCGACAAAGGTATGTAACCCCTTAATCCAATTTAGAATTTTCAACCCCCCTCTTACCCCCGCGTACCAGGGGGTGGGGAATGATCTGTATCCATGTCATAGGGTAGCTTTTTTGATAAATCAAAATACGTGTTTTACCGTTTTTCGATATTTTCATTTTTACAAAAATTATTTAGGGGTTTCCACACTTTTGACAAACCCTGTATAAATGGAAGGGGAATAGCAGGCTGAAAAGTGTCGGAAGGAAGTGAAAAAGAAATCGTAGTTGCCTCTCTCTTGGGAGTAACTACACATACAAGCATCGTGTCTGTAGTATACATACTTTTGTGTACACCCTGCCGAAAATGGTCGATTAAAACCGATTAAAACATAATCCGTTTTAATCGGTTTAACTCACAAGAGAGAGGCAACTATGATTTTCTTTCTTACTTCCTTCCGACATGTTTTTCTATCGGGAAACAAAGGCATTCTTGACCTTCCATTTATATATGTTCTAAGGTTTTACCATGGGAAACAAAGGCATTCTTCACCTTCCATTTATATATGTTCTAAGGTTTTACCATGGCACCGAAAAGTGGATCCAGCGACGTAGTTCCGCCGGCTCTAAAATGGATCCAGTTAGCGCCACTGTACCGGCTAGAGAAAGCGTTACAGGAAAAACGGCGGCGTGGCCCCTCTCGTTTTAATTGTCGCTAATTAGTTTTATTAATTTTTAACCTCTGACCAAGCTCTTACATTTTGTCACAGCTTCTTTTTATTATTTTATTTAAGTTATTTGTTTCTATATGTTTATTTTTAAATTGACATGATTACTTCAAAGGAGTGTGTTAACCTTCACATATTTTATTCAGAATTTATTTATGTATATTTTTTGCGTTATACTGAAGAAGACTAAGTAAAGTCGAAACGTTTATTTGAATTAAATACGTTTAATTAAAGAGAATTATCTTGTATTCACAAGTTTTTTTATTATTGACACCTTTAATTTAGCTCGTATAGTTGATCCATTATTTATTTATTTTTCTTATTTATTGCTTTGCAATACACGAGCCACATTGATCTTTATTTTATTTTTTTGTAATAGATTGTTGGAAAATGATTATGGAGACATTGAAAGAATATTTGGAGATATTGGCTGGCCATGTTTTCGATAAGCTGGTAATTATACGTGTGAACGCGTATTCATGTACATAATATTTATTTATATTTTATATACAGGGTGGCCTCGAACGTTCCAGCCAGACTTTGAGATCTTATAGGAAATTTAATTCTGAACAAAAAATTTCCTATAAACATGGGTCGAAAAATGCTTTCTTAAGAAGTTATGTACAAAAGGCGAAAAAACGTACACGTTGGCCAAGAGTGGATATTCATCATTTTTACATTTTTCTTATTCTTTATTTTTTTAATTATTTTATATCTTTTATGTATAGAATAAATTACGATTAGAAGATTTATTTAATTAATAATTTGTATGTTTTTACGCGAAATCTGCTAGACACGCCAAATCGCTAATGTTAACGCTACTACGATGTATGATTTTCGAGACGTCAGCTATAGCGATATCTCGGGAGAGAAAGAGGCAGCGGATCATATGTCTGCGCTCTTCTACTGCCCGAAGCTAGCCGAACGCAGAGAGCACACGTACACGGCTCTTTCCTCGTGTGCGCTATCCCCTCCACACGCTGTGGCTGGTGGCAGAGTCTCAGAATTGGCATCTCTGTCCTGTGATTCTTTACTCATTGCACAGAACAGAGTATGTCCTTTTCTATATGCACCTTGACCCCCACTCCTCAACACTCGGTCTAGATCATAGAAATAGTATATCTAGACCGAGTGTTGAGGAGTGGGGGCCAAGGTGCACGTAGAAAAGAATATACTCTGTTCCGTGCCCCTTGCGTTCTCTCTCACTCGCATGTAGCATAGCGAAACAGAGTATGTCCTTTTCTACGTGCATCTTTACCCCCATTCCTTAAATAAAGGCAAACGCTCGGTCTAGATATACTATGTTTATGGTCTAGATATACTATGTCTATGGTACCGATCATGTAACTTCTTCCCTAGAGCGGAAACGTGAAAAGTGATAAATATTAGCATTGAAATCAAATGGCAAAAATTTTCACTTTCATTTTTCCGCCCTAGGGGAAAAGTTACATGATCGATACCCTGGCAGCACAGATGTTTGTACTAAACCTAGATCGCTAACTTCGGGCTTTGACATATGAAAAGCTGTGGCCAGCCGGATTTCCGGTTTCGGCCATGACACCTTACAATAAAATGGCGGCGATGCGTGTGTAGTGCATGTATGTGATACCCGACGTGTGTTAGTGTTTGTGCGTACGTGATACCCGATATTTAAATTGTAAATTTAAATTTACCTTATTATAAATTATTATTGCTTCACAGATATCTATACTACTACTAGAGGCAGCACAGATGTTTGTACTAAACCTAGATCGCTAACTTCGGGCTTTGACATATGAAAAGCTGTGGCCAGCCGGATTTCCGGTTTCGGCCATGACACCTTACAATAAAATGGCGGCGATACGTGTGTAGTGCGTGTATGTGATACCCGACGTGTGTTAGTGTTTGTGCGTACGTGATACCCGATATTTAAATTGTAAATTTAAATTTACCTTATTATAAATTATTATTGCTTCACAGATATCTATACTACTACTAGATCGCTAACTTCGTCAAAAGAGCTGTGGCCGGCCGGATTTCCGGATTCGGCCATGACACCTTACAACAAAATGGCGGCAGTGCATGTGTAGTGCGTATATAGGTGCGTTCCGTTTCACGCATTGAGCGCATAGATTGCCTGGAAATCTATAGTTCACGTAACACGAGCGAGAGAGAACGCAAGGGGCACGAAACAGAGTATGTCCTTTTCTACGTGGGCATCGGCTCCCAATCCTCAACACTCGGTCTAGATATACTATGTCTATGTAAGCACTACACATGCACCCCCATTTTGTTGTAAGGTGTCATGGCCGAATCCGGGAATCCGGCCGGCCACAGCTCTTTTGACGAAGTTAGCGATCTAGTAGTAGTATAGATATCTGTGCCTGGCAGTGAATTTCGGAACACGAAACATTATAATGTTCTTTTTATAAAAAGAAAATTGGGGATGTTGATAAAAAAATGTTTTATGTTGGTATCATTGAGCAAATGCAAAAATAGTGGTGTGTCTACTGTATAACAAAGTCCGTGCTTGACATATAACCTAAATGAAAAGTAGCAAGTTGTTAAATATTACCATCGAATTAATACAATGTTATCATCGAATATGATTACTGTTGGAGCCATACTTCGTGTAGAGCGATATTTAAGTTAGTATTATTATAAGAGAAAAAAATTATTCAAACACAATGATGTTATAATTCTTTCGTTCATTCGACTACTCTCGTATATACTTATCCTTCGCCAATTTTGGCCTTCGTGAGAATAAGTTTCTTATAGTATAATTATTTATATCAGTTTATGAGGATATATCTCATCGTTATTATACTTATATTATTTTTTTATTGCAGATTATATTGTGATTAATGGATTTCATCAATCTTGCGCGCGATATTTGAACCAGAGATGGAGAGAAAAGTATGAGTTTTCCGAAATTGTTTATACTTGCTTAAGCATATACAACGTTATATAATATATATTATTTTGTCTGTAACATCCAACATAAAATAATTGTTTCTAAATTTATATTTATATAAAATATCCAGTTTAAAAAGTATTAATAAATAAAAAATAAGTTTTTTAAATATTAACTTATGTGTAGTATATTTTAAATTTATCAGATATTTTTAATTATTCTATTAATTCAGTGTTACTTTTATGACACTAATACATATTAATTATATTTGTTTCTGTTTTTAGACGTGGATTAACAGTCAATCCAAATGCTTTTAGCCCATTGACTAATTTACCAGATTATACATTTAAAGATGGAAAACCTACACCTCTTGGAATAAGACAAAAAGCACGCTTAGATAGACAACGTAATTATGCGGTATGTGAAGCAAATTGAGATTTTTATTAATTTTTCATTAATTCTTATTGTATACGTTTTATTGTTTTTAGGCAAGAATTATCAAATTAGTAGCAGAGATAGATTATGCTGTTGAGAGGCATGCTAAAATGCAGGAAGTAGAAAAACAAAGAAGACAACAAATTCTTGATAATAAATTGAAACCCAAAGGAGATTTATTGTTTAAGAAGCAGATGGATAAAATAAAAAATTAACGTGTGTGTGTATGTAAAAAAAATAATATACTTATATAAATGTTATTGTATATGATTATGTTTAGCTTTCATCTTTTTATTCTTACGATCGAAAATCGATGCAAGGATCAATAAAACAATCGTGAAGAAAATATATTGTATTTCTAATATTTTACAAATATTTTTTACAATATTTCTTTTATTTTTTACAAATATTTCTCTTTCTATATACTATAACATTTTTATACAAATAATTTAGTGTATAATTTTGCATTATAATGTCATACTAAACTATCGATTATGTCTACGTATTAATTTACGTTCTAATTTTATTCTTGTTAATCTCGATTAGCAAGTAACACGGATACATAGCCTGCTGATGTTTTAAGTAACTGAAATTTCATTTTTAGTAGTAAAGAGAAAAACAAGAGAAATTTAAATATACTAACTCTACAATAAACTTATTCCAATATTTTGGAATAAATGTGTATAATTAAAAATTATATAATATGTTTAACGATATCAATAAGGCCATTATTTCAAGATGTGATTTAAAGTAAAAAGAGAATATGTGTATATTATATACATTATAGATAACTCACGTTGCAAAATGTAATCATCGTCATCGGAAAAATTTTCCCTGCTGTAATGTGGAGCGGTTTCTTTGCACGGAGCATGATTAACATATTTCTTGCTGCCTTTGCTTCCAGATTATACCATATATATTCATACGTGGCACAATGTATCTTTTCAGACTGAGAAAATACTATTTTATATGATAATTGATCCTTCAAATTAATTCGAATGGAAAGAATAAAATCATTTTTTTAGTCGGATCAATTATTGAAATTTTATATGTATAAAACGATTATACAGAGACACATTTACACACACATTTAAATTTATTCATTGATAGTAATAGAAATAGTAACTTTTATCATTTCTACTACAAATAAAAAATTATCAAATTGATGTTGTAGTTTATGCTACTTCGAATAATACACACATCATGAATATGATTATTAAAATTTTAGAGTCTCACACACACAAAAACGCAATAACTATTTCATAATTTTCGTTTGTGGCAAAAGTTATGAAAAAACTAGATAATAAAAAATTAGATGATTTACTCTCTCTATATAATCATTAAAATCATTATTATGTTACTTACTTGAGTCACGAGAAATTCGCCGACCGCACAGTAAAGACACATGTGCATTAAAACACATACACTAGCTAAGATATATGAAGTCAATTGCATAAATGACAAGTGACCCCCCTGATTAACAACCTATGTTATTATTATAAATTGAATCTGTATTACATTAAAAAATTTATAGTTTTATATTCAAAAATCATATTGTATGAAAATTGCTGGTAAATTGCTAAATGCTTATGAAACGATACTAATTTGATAAACGTATTTGATAAATAAAACGTTGCACACATTATTGACATTTGCCTCATTGTCAGCGTAAAATCATGCTATTTTATTATATTTACTTACGTTAATTATTAAAAATCCGTGAAGGCAAAACAGTATGCCAAAGAGGAATAACAGACCAAGCAGCATTAAATCGAATGTGTTATCGACGACTTCGATAGATCTATGATAACAAGAGACGAATGAAATTTTATAAGTAATGTGTTATTGTTTGTGAAATGTATATAGTTGTGTAGATATCATGTGTGCTTCTATAATAATTAGCATTTAATCAGAGTTTATAGCAATTACTATCCTGGTGTAAATAATTAATAATAATAATAATTATATAACTTTTCACGCGAAAATTATGCAAAAAATACAATTTTTTATGAAGTAAACTTTTTAGATTATTTTCTAAGTTTTACGGTAAACTATGCGATTTGGGCCATTTTTACAATAATCTATAACTTCTACAATTTACTACATCGTTTATAAAAATGTTCGTAAAAAGTTGTAGAAACTTGTAATAATTTGTAAATTTTTTTTACAACTCAATACATCTACAACTTACCATGAATTTTTACAATTTTCACAAATTTGTAGAAAGTTGTGATTTGTTGTTAAAAATTTTAATTTTTCGCAGAAATACGTAAATTGTTATACAATTATTTCCACCAGGGTATTAATTCATCAATAATACTTAAAGGATCCATGTCCGAGTATTATGAGAACCTGATCAAGCGGATGTGATCTTTGACGTTAAACTTTAAAGCTGCTTTGAAATTCGGATTATTTCCTAAATTCAGTAATCGCAGATGCAGATTCTCCATTTGGCCACATATATGTAAGATCAGTAGTCCGAGAAAGTTGTCGATTCCGGTGTAAGAGAGACCGGATAAGGTCAGCGCGATTGCTTGTACCAAAAACGTCAGCTCGAATTGCGGGCTCTTGGATACATCATGCAAGTAGTAGGCTTGGATTAGCAAGGGCTTGCCAGGATTAGTAAGATTTGTCACATGCCTGACTGTCAATCCGAAGAAAGCTGGGATCGTGATCAGCAATGTGAAAAGTATCATCACTCCTCCGCATAAGGCGAGCACGCGAGTGTTTCTGGCACGTTTTAACATGATTTTTCGCTCTTCTTTCACCTTCACTCTCATCCAGTCCCTCACGATCATGTCGATTAGCGACGATAAAGCTACAAAGAGAAAGCAATATATCATTATGTGGTATTTGATGATTTTTGAAATTATTATCTCTTGCAATTTTATTTTGTAATTGCATCTTTAATGTTCGATTGCAATAGTTTACTTTAGTGATGTATAGTTATCGTGGTTTTTGTTTTTTAAGATTTGCTAAAAGAAATTTCGGAGATCAGCGAATTCATTTGTATATACGAGTTGAATAAAGTAGTATAAAAAAACAAAAATTAGAATTCTAAATAAGTATAATTTATCGAATATATATAATATGTACCTTTTTTTTTACACCACATGATAGAGACTTTCAATACCGTAATCAACAAAGGTAGAGTATATTGCAAATTATCTATCATCAGTATCATGTCGCCCCATACCCTTATCAGTGACATTACAGCCGGTATTGTCAGTACGAAAATCAACGTGATGACATTGAATAGCAACCGAAGTTTTGGTAATAACGTTTCACGTGAGTTGTTGCTGTCCTGCGGCCAAAGACCGACGATTCTCAATATGCAGCGATTCAGACGGATTGCCCATTCTATATCTATTTGTGATCGGTTAATGAAATCTTGATGTATAATAATATCTTTTACTCGAATATCAACATTTCTCCCTATAAACATTTTAATTGTTAAAGTTAAATGTTCACTACATATAAGATTGACAAAGTATACTGGGTGTCCCAAAATTAGACCGACAAACTTCAAGTGGTTATAAAGGACACCATATATGTATATATATACACACACACATACACACACACACACACACACACACACACACACATATATCTATCGAAAGTATATAAATGTTTAAATAGAATTTAGATTAATCTCAAATTATATATATACACTTATACTACGATATACATATATATAAAGACTATTTTGTTTTGGAAACACTATTAACTGATAACACAAAAGAAAGAACATAATTATTTTCAAAAATATGTGCAGAAAATTATAGGTCAAATCGATCAAAAAGAAGGATGTTAAATTTGGTAAAAAATCATTTAGATTGTTGAAAAAAATTCTTTAATATATCATATGTGAGATGTTTCAACACTATACTGGTATCTCTTTAGCCACAATTATGTAAAAATACTGGATAATATCAAGTGAAAAAACAAAAAACGGCAATAATAATTCTCATATTAAAATAGATTCAAGTAAATGATATATAAAAATCTTTAAGAATTGTGAATAGACCAAATCCACATTTAAATATCATTAAAATTGTTCAGATACACATGTTCTATTTTATTCCGAGCCATTATGATCACTTACCTCCGTGAATGTTATGACCATTATATTTGTTTGGACAGTCCATGGCATTTGGCTGAAGGGGCACTGGTCTGTCCACGGTCCCGATGCGATATCATCCCCACTTTCGAAACATCATTATCACGCATGCCTCCGACGAAATTCTTGAAACGTGAAAGGTACATTGCACCGTCGTAAATATTGCAGCAACCAGAGGAAGAACATATGCTCTATTATCGTCTCGTGTGCGAACGTATTCATCTGACAAAAGGATTCGATGAATAAACTATAATAGCAAGCGCACATAAACGAGACTATTCGAAGTTCATCGACTCTCATTTTCTTTTTTTCCTCTGCCGCTGAAAATTTAAAATGAAGAGTTGTAATCGCGTGCATGTGGGAAAAAAATTTCTCACGCCCACGAGATCGTAATGGTACAAAATGTGCCGAACTAAGTTAAAAATTTCAAAAGAACGCGTGGAAACGCCTGCAGCTTGTCAACATTTTTTTGCGTCGCTAAAAATTGTTTTGTCGCTGTTAAAAAGAAAATTACCATTTGCCGGACACAGTGCATTATTAATGAGTCCATATAGATGTAGGATCATTTTCAGATAGTCGAAACATAGCCGTACGTAACATAGCGAGAACGACAAAAAAGATAATATAATAACGCGGTGACAACTTGTGAGTAACGTGGTTTGTAATTTATATAGTGAATGTAAAATGCGGATACGCATTTACAATAAATAAAGTATATCGAAGATATAAAATATAAAAATATGAATATAAAATGTATAATAAAATATGTATAAATATAAAATGTTTAAAAAGCGAATATTGCTCTTGCAAAATAATAATGTGTCATAATGATTTTCTCTAATGAGCGCGATTAGGTAATGCGATTAACATATTACATTGAGAAAAATTGTTATTATAATAAATTTGCATTCGTCACGTGTGACGATGCACACGCGCTGATACGTGAACTGTATAAAGAATTTGTCTGAGAGAAAAAAATGCTCGTTACGCAATATTAATTACACCTTACAATCTTTTATCAACTATTTTTATCTACTATTTAGAGAATTGTTGCAAGAATTGAAATTCAATCTATCAACTATGTGAACTAACCATATATTTATATCTTTATATAAATTAAAACTATTGATACATAAATTGTTA
Source organism: Formica exsecta (assembly GCF_003651465.1). Lineage (NCBI taxonomy): Eukaryota > Metazoa > Arthropoda > Insecta > Hymenoptera > Formicidae > Formica > Formica exsecta. Next base: position 252,318 of record NW_021849437.1, read on the forward strand.
AAAGATGAAAACAATTATTTTTTAAAATAGGTGTAAGAGTAAACAGATTGTAAAATGACGGATAATAACGATTGTTGTTGTCTTATTGGGATTTTATTTTTGTGCAAAATACATGATACAGTTGAAATACAGAAATTTTCTTATCACAGTTAATAAATCTCTTTTCGAGAAAAGAAACACAAATGCAATTTTTTCCATTTTCCTGAAAAAAAAAAAATTAATGCACGAGCTATAATAAATGCCCATTATTGTTTTATTTTATACGTGCTTCCTTAATGCACTGCCGTAATTATCGTGAGATAGGATTTCGTATTTGGAGAGGCGCGGATATTAATATTGCCCCTGGATGATCCCAGAGTATTCGGTTCATCGCATATAACCGCATAGCTGCCATTGTCATTCACTACGCTAATATAATGAAGGATTCCTGCGCGTAAAGAATATTCAAAGTCAACAATTAATGATACAACTGATTGTCAAAAAATGATAAATTAATGTTTAATTTATATCTGCTTATAATATGATTTAATAAATATGTTTTTCTCGTTAGCAATATCTGTCTCTTCAAGTTTTGGTCATATGATGTGCTCAATGTTCTCATATTGAACGGAATTAAGTTATATTTCTGTTATTCAATATTTCCTTACTATTAGTGACAGTCAGCGTCAGAGTACTTGATTGAACGATGTTTGTTGGATTGTTAAATTCGATAACTCGGCGGAAAATTGTTTCGTCGGAATATCGTCTTCCAATCTCGAGATTTCCGATGAATCCAGCAACGTACGTATTGGGCACCAAATTTTTCTAAAAATATGAGATAAGATATACATTTTTTTTTTGATAATTACATTGAAAATATTTTTCAATAATATTTTTTCTGTGCAAGATTTTACTCTCTCTCATATGCGATAAGAGATCCATGAATTAATTTTTAAATATTTTCCCGGATTATCTCGCTAAAAATTCGATAACGGAAATTTTTTAGAAGATTTGAATTGATGCACGTCGTATTTAAATATATAAAGTGGAATTAAAAATGTAAAAGATTGATTCAATATTGAGGATCAAAAAGCTAAGTTATCAGAAATTTTTCTTTCAGATCTCGGCATCACAAATGAAAAGACGTCAAAGAATCTAAAAAATAATCTCTCTCTCTCTCTCTTCACATCATATCGTACGTACATTTTATAATTTGCATATTTTATATTCCTTTTCAAAAAAGAGAAAAGATTAGATTTAATAGCATTATTTGCATAATTATTTATAGATTTCTCTATTACATCTCGAGATCAACTTGACAAAAACTATCTCATCAAACCGACTTACCAACGCTGTTTTCGGTACGACATCCTTGTCGGCGAATTCGATCAGGACATTCTTGGTCTCGGACAGATCGACCGAAGCGGAGGAGGCCTGCAGGAACGCCAGGACCGCGAGCACGACGACGATTGGGCGAGACATTTCGGTTCGGTTTGTTCGGGTCGCGAGGTACGTCCGTCTCTTTTATAGACCAGTTCTCTCAAGTGCCTTTGGCGCCAAGGTGAGCGTGCCTTATCTGTACGGTTCTTTTGTGATTCTCTACCTTATGGCCCACCACCACGTATTTCTCTCCCTCGCGGAATACAAATAAGGGAAATGCGATCGCGTATATGCCGTCCGTCTGGTTCACTGCCATGCCTGGACGACGAATTCACGCGCGATGACCTTCGAAAAAGTATCGGCCGTGTTTATCTATTTAGTATTCATGCCGTAATGCTCTTGGCATATTACGACGCTTCGGATGTACCCATAAGAGCACGCTGTCTTATCGGAACGCATGCCTAACTTTATATAAAGTTATGCGCATGACGATCCAGTAGTAGCAAAGCAGCAGGATTTTATTCAGATTCTTAATCGCTTCCTTCAATTGACAAATTGACGCATGTGTTCTCGAAAATCTTTTTACCTTTTGCACACAATCGCGTATACGAGATTAATATATTAAACATAAATACGTTGCGATATTTGTATTTCAGCTTCAATATTTCTTTACATATGTATCTTGTATAAAATAAATACACACGCATTTATAATCTATTTGTTTATAATAGAAATTTTTTTTGTGCATTTGAGATATGTTCTACATGTTAATTTCTTCTATCAAAAGAGAGAATAATGAATCCGGTCTTTTGAATAAAAATTTCCAATTGGAAAAAATCTTCAAGATACATCGTTGGTCAAATTTTGTTACTTAAATATTATTTTTATTTTGTTTTTTAATTTTAATTTTTGATCTAATTATTTCTGATTATATCAATATAGATATTATAGATATTCAGGATTGGGAAAGTTACTTTATAAAAGTAACTCGTTACCGTTACCGTTCTTTTTTCTAAAAAGTAACTCGTTACCGTTACTCGTTACCAATTTTAAAAAATAACTCGTTACCGTTACCGTTACTCAAAAAGTAACTAGTCGTTACAATTTCCATTAGTTTTTTTATATATAACACAAACTTTACATACAATTTTTTTTTAATACAAGATGAAATTAAACACTAAAAGTTTTTAAACATTATCTTACAAAGTAGAAAGAAACAAGATACCAGAATAAGCTTCCAGTAGTTTTCATGTAATGCTGCATTCTAACACTCTTATCAATATATTCCTTTGTATGAAAATTATACCGAGTAAATTCGAAAACAGTAACGATAAAAGTAACTGTTAAATTAGTTACACGTTTCCGAAAAATGTAACGAAACTTTTCCGTTACAAACAAAATTTGTAACGCTGTTACCGTTACAGTTATCGAAAAAAGTAACTATAACGGTAACGACGTTACAAGTAATGCGTTACTTCCCAACCCTGTAGATATTATATATAATTACATCTCGCGCAGTTAATGCGTGAAATATATATTACAAAATATATATATTTTAAAATATAACTCTCTTTCTCTCTTTTTTATACATATACAGGTTTTTTCGTATATATATATACAGAGTGGGGCATTTAAAGTGTTACAAACTATTATCTCTGAAAGTACACATTATAGCAAAAAATGTTTCAAACAAAAGTTAATTGACTCGAAAGGGACATAAGAAGGTGCCATTAGTTTGACCTTTTATAGTCGTTTGAAGGTCACATGAAGATCACCTTTAATTTCTTAAATGGAAACCTCCATTTTTATTGCATATTCTTGTTTAGCTTATCTCGAGAGCTTTTCAAAACACTATAATAAAGTATTTTTTTATTAAGTACTTTTTGAGTTATTTTATATTTTAATCTGACGTATTTTGATATAAAAAATAAAATATCTCGTAAAATATTTACTTTTCGATAATCTTACTATGATACTTTTATGTACAGAATAATGAAACAAATCAATTGGTATAAAGAAAATAATTAATAATATACAGGGTGTTCTAGACCACCCGTACACCCCTTTTCTTTCAAAAACTAAGCACTTTAGAGAAAAACGTTTTGATTCGTATGTAGAAACAATACAAATATGTGTGTATATATATTGTGCGTTTCGTAAGAACAATATTGAGACACAAAGACGAATATGCAAAACTTATGCAATCTCTCTCTCTCTCTCTTTCTCTCTCTCTCTCTCTCCCTCTCTTCCAACTGATTCAAAAATTAAATCCGGAAATGAAGATATTTATTACAAAATTAATGATTTTAAAGGATAAAATTGATAAAGACAGAAAAAGAAAAGCACCTATATCCTTTACTCAATTACTTACTTTTATCATCTACTTTTATATTTTTTGACGGATGTTTAGTATCTTCAACTACACCTAACATTTTATGATATAGGTGCTTTTTTTCTGCATTTTTAATTATTTTATCCTTTAAGGTAATTAATTCTGTAGTAAATATCTTCATTTCTGGATTTAATTTTTGAATTTCAGTGGAGAGAGAGAGAGAGAGAGAGAGAGAGAGAGAGAGAGAGAGAGAGAGAGAGAGAGAGAGAGAGAGAGAGAGAGAGAGAGAGAGAGAGAGAGAGAGAGAGAGAGAGAGAGAGAGAGAGAGAGAGAGAGAGAGAGAGAGAGAGAGAGAGAGAGAGAGAGAGAGAGAGAGAGAGAGAGAGAGAGAGAGAGAGAGAGAGAGAGAGAGAGAGAGAGAGAGAGAGAGAGAGAGAGAGAGAGAGAGAGAGAGAGAGAGAGAGAGAGAGAGAGAGAGAGAGAGAGAGAGAGAGAGAGAGAGAGAGAGAGAGAGAGAGAAAGAATAAGGAGAGAGAGAGAGAGAGAGAGAGAGAGAGAGAGAGAGAGAGAGAGAGAGAGAGAGAGAGAGAGAGAGAGAGAGAGAGAGAGAGAGAGAGAGAGAGAGAGAGAGAGAGAGAGAGAGAGAGAGAGAGAGAGAGAGAGAGAGAGAGAGAGAGAGAGAGAGAGAGAGAGAGAGAGAGAGAGAGAGAGAGAGAGAGAGAGAGAGAGAGAGAGAGAGAGAGAGAGAGAGAGAGAGAGAGAGAGAGAGAGAGAGAGAGAGAGAGAGAGAGAGAGAGAGAGAGAGAGAGAGATTGCATAAGCTTTTGCATATTCCCCATTGTGTCTTAATATTGTTCTTACGATGCGCGCAATATATATACACACATATTTGTATTGTTTTGAATTTTCCATATGTAAAATATAACTCAAGAATATATACAACTTATTAAAAAAAAGATTAAATAAAGTAAATAAAACGAAGATTAGAATTTCTCCAATACCTTTCCTAAATAGTACTTTAACATTTTGTGGTTGACACCTCGAAACATGTTTCACATTTTCTAAAGCTGCATCGTAGGCTTCTGTTTTAATCAACGCAGCTGCCAAATTATTATAAACTTTTGTATGATGCTCTAATAAAATCTGCAATTCAGCATCATTAACCGACTCTTCCTCCTCATTTTGATTCCAATTTGAATTATATTTGTTGATGACAGATATTCTAATACTCTTCAATAACATATTATATTGCAAAAGGCAGTTCCATCCGAATAAACCATCAATATCCATGTTCACGTTTCTCTCATTGCTTTAAAAAAAATTAATTTAACCATTATGTCAAAAGTAATTAAATAGATTAAATCTTGTCCTTAAAGTATTTAGTCCAAGAAAATAAATAACCTTTATTATATTATTTATAAACAAAATTATTACCATATTTCTCTTCTTTGACTAATGTTTTCTATTTCAACTCTGATGCTTTCAATTTAATTGTATATGTAATATTTTTGATATAATTCCCACAAGATTTGTTTTGCTATATTAACGTAAACATGCAACTCATTGCTTAGCCATTTGTAAATGATCTAAAAATACTAGACTTGTAAAATTTATTTTCCCATCTTTTTAATTCTGGGAATGGGATTCCTCTTCCAAAGGCGCCAAAACTGTCGTTAGTGTATAAAATCTATTTTGCCTTGATTGTTGTTGTGGTCTTCACCTCTTCGCTCATAATCCTGGGTATGAGGACTATGTTATTCCCCGCAGCACTGGGATTCCGTGAAATTTATTCATTTTTTTAAATGTCGAATCCCACATTGTAGATATACCAAAGTGGATTCAGAAAGGAATTAACTTTAAAATCATACTTTATAAAATGATTCTTTCACAAATATAAAAAAAAAAGTGGAATAAAATTCCATTCGAAACTAATGAAACTTCACTTGAAATAATAGTGATAATTCTGCTATTCCGAGAGAATGACATTTCATTTTTTACAAAAACAAATATTTAACTACACTCATACAGGGAACTTTCAATCCATATAAGCCAATGTTTCAGTCTATTAGCATGTATTTTTCAATGCATCGAATGAGTGCTCTTTTTCGAGTAAATCCTTCATTATATCATATAGAGTGAATATTAAATTCAGTTATAAAATGAGAACTTTTAAAAATAGAAAAATTTCACTCTATAAAAATAAAAAGTCACCCTGCTTTGAATAATATGGATATCACTTTATTTTTTGGATGAAATTTTAGTCCAAGATATTTAGAGAGGAAAAGCGAAAAATAAAACATTTCACATTTTGATAATAATAATATAGGTATACAAAGTTCAGAAAGTGTCGCAGGTAAAGATCAGGACCCTGTGGTTCGTCACTCCCACAGTATTTAACGACTCCAAACCCTCTTTACCTGTGTACTTGTGTGTATGTGTGTATGAATGCGAGAATATTATTATTAATACTATAGGATATATATTTTTATAATTTTATATATGTATTTCTATGTTAAGAGAAAAAAAATGTGGTTAAATAAAAGGCTCCCCCTCATTTTACAAGTGGGGGAATACGTCTGCCGCGGCGTCATCGATGAGTCGCGCGTGTCCCAGCTGGATTAATGAGTCCCGCAGGTTGTGGGCCCCCTCGGTATTCTCATTGTAAATCATCAGTTTTACCATGGCTTCTCTTTCGCCCAGAGGATGGATAATCTGTATCCATCCCTCTTGGTGATCTCCGAGAATCTTGCACAGCAGTCGCGTTTTTTCGGGCCATTCCGTAGCTCTTTTAGGTTATTGGCTTTATAAATAATGAAATGATAAAATCATATCGAAGCACTTCTATAGTG
>NW_021849438.1:0-577 GCF_003651465.1 Formica exsecta
AGCCTCGTGTCGTTAGCGCGGTTCGTCCTGGGTCGCCTCTTCTTCTTCTCTTCTTCATCTGCCTCCTCCCGCCTTAAATCCCCCCCTCGCTTCACTCTGCGGTGTACATCTGTGCCAGCGTAAGTGCTGGTAATCTGTCCACTAGATCCACCACGTGGTGACGAACCAAGCATCCATCTCTTCCGTGGCAGCGGCACTGTCGTGTCTGTGTAGGGCGTTTACACACTTCCTCAGCCCGACAAATAATTGTTAGAAAACAACATTTGCGGGTCTGAAAAAATATGCGAGGTACAAGTGGCTGAATCGGGAATCGAACCCGAGTCTTTCGCTTTCCGGGCAACTGCTCTTACCACTGAGCTATTCAGACCTCGCACCTTACGCCACTCTAACACAGTACATACGACTCCAGAGCGATGTTGGAATCTCGCTCAATGGATGCAGTGCCGATTGTCACGGAGAGACGAAATCCCCAGCACGTCTCCAGAAGCTATGCTGGAGTGGAACCGGGGTCGCGGTGCTGGACGTGGAAGTAGAGAGCGTTAAGGTAGGAATTTTTTATTTCTGTTTCTCTTATTAT
>NW_021849439.1:0-324 GCF_003651465.1 Formica exsecta
TTTATATATTTCATGTTTTTTGTTTTTTTTCAGAAGCTGTATGCAAAAATCGACATTTTCAAAAGCCAACGCGATCCGAATTCCAAGCGCAGATGCGGGAAGCTTTGCGCGTTGCAAAGGAGAGACATCGCAGCAGGATGTGTGGTCCACGCACACGAACAGGCGAGGCGGCAAGTATTAACCGGGATTTGTGGAGCGACGAAAGGATAGAAGGAGAAGAAGACGAAGAAACGAATTGTTGTGCCCCTCGGTGGAGGCACGGGGTTTGTTCTTGGATCATTGGCCACTAGGAGCTAGGGAGCTCAGGATCGAGCAGGGTCGTCT
>NW_021849440.1:0-113 GCF_003651465.1 Formica exsecta
GGTATGTTATTTCAGCGTCCTTGTTTGTACGGATTAAATCGAAAAATTTTTTTTTCTCGATTTAGCCGAAGCATATTTCCTTGTCTTGCTCATCCGTCGCAACAGTCTTCTTC
>NW_021849440.1:5276-24072 GCF_003651465.1 Formica exsecta
GTTTTGGTGGTGGCGGCCGGACGATCGGTCGTGCTTCTAGCACCCCTGTGCCATACGGCGGCTCGGGCTCTCCCAAAATCTCGTTGATTGCTTTCAATATATCGTGCTCGATGCTCATATTGAACGCTTCTGAGCTCGTGATCTTTTCTGGCTGTTCTCTTTTCCTCGGATTTCTGATTTTTAATCCGTGGTGGGGTTGTTTTCCTCGACGTCTTCTTCGTCTTCCCCGTCATTGTTTTCGTCGATTTCGTTATTGTCTTCTGGATCATCTGTTTCGTTGTTATTGTCGTCGGTGTTATTGTTTTTATTTTCGCCGGGAGCGGGTTTCAGGTCTTGAATGTGTATATGGCGATACCATTTCCCGCGTTTGCTCCGGAGATCGACGATTACCGGCGAAATAAACCGACGTACTTCTAGCGGCCCGATGAACTTTGGCGCGAGTTTTGCATTAAATGCGTTTGCTCTGTTGGATAGCGGGTAATTCCGTTTCCAAACATATTCGCCTAGCTTTGGTCGCCATTCCCGCCGTCGTAGATCGTAATAACGTTGTTGCCTCTGGAATCCTCTGGCCAGGTTGATGCGTACGACTTCCTCGGCGTCCTGTAGTCGTTGGCGGATGATGTCTGGTTCCGGGGCCTCCGTAGGTGTTGGGAGGGCGGGGGCGGGTGGTACTAATTCGCGACCGTGATTCAAATATGCTGGCGTGTATCCGGTGGCGTCGTGCGTGGCGGTGTTGTACGCGAATTGCAACGCAGGGAGGTGTTCGTCCCATCCGCGGTGGTCGCGATCGACGTATTGCGCTATCATTGTTTTTATTGTTCGGTTCGTACGCTCCACCGGGTTACAATGAGGAGCGCGGACGGGTGCTGTGCAGTGTTCTATATTAAAAGCTTTAAGCCTTTCGGTTAACGGTGCGGATTTGAATTGCGTCCCGTTGTCGGAGATAATAATATCGGGACGACCGTGTCGCAGGATTATGCGCTCCGTGATCTCGCGTGTTACGGCTGGTGCCGTGGCTTTCCTTAATGGCGCGAGTTCTACCCATTTTGAAAAACGGTCTTGCATGACCAACAGCCACACGTGCCCGTGACGTGATCGTGGAAGCGGGCCCACGAGATCGACTGTGACGTGTACCCACGGTCGTGTGACGTTGGTCGCATGCATATTTCCGGCCGGTTTCTGTTGCAACGGTTTATGTGCCAGGCATTTCTGGCACTGTCGTACGTATCTGGTGATTTCGCGGAACATTCCGGGCCAGTAGAATTTTTCGGCGATGCGAGCGATAGTTTTCGCGACCCCCCCGTGTCCGGCTGTGGGAGCATCGTGATCATGTCGGAGGATCTCTTCACGTTGTTCGCGGGGCACGCACAGTTTCCACTGTTCGTCGGCGGATGTCTCTTTAAAATCTAGACTGTGTAGTAGATGTCGATAGAGCCCGTTGTTCGTGCTTCGGTAATCCGAGTGCGCGGCAGGATCGCGTCGGATTTGGTTTATCAATCGATTGTACCAGCGGCACCGTATTGCTTGCATTGCGTTTACCTCCGGTTTTCTCGAGAGCGCGTCGGCTACGCGGTTTAGCGCCCCTCTTCGGTACTTGATCTCGTAATCGAATTGCTGGAGCTCGAATAGCCAGCGGGCGAGTCGGCCAGTCGGAGTTTCTAGTTTTTGCAACCATCGTAAGGACTGATGGTCCGTGATGACGGTGAAGGCGTATCCTTCTAAATAATTTCGCATTTTCCGTATGCCCCAAACAACCGCGAGACACTCGAGCTCCGTGGCGCTATAATTTCTCTCGGCGCCGGATAGTGTGCGACTTGCGTAGGCGATGACGCGTTCGCCGTCCTCGTGATATTGTGTGAGGACGGCTCCGAGACCGCTGGTACTCGCATCGGTTTGCAAGAAAAACCGGCGGTTAAACTCCGGGCATGCAAGTACGGGTGCGGTGGTTAACGCATCTTTTAGCTGTCGGAACGCGGCGGCTACCTCTTCCCCCCACGCCCAGCGAGCGTTCTTTTTGGTTAGTTGCGTAAGGGGTGCGGCTAGCGTTGAGAAATTTTGTATGAATCGTCGATACCACGATGCCATCCCGAAGAATTGTCGAATTTGTTTTACCGATCGGGGTTCGGCCCAATTTGCGACCGCGCTAACTTGTGGCCGAGGTGTATACTTCACGATCGTCTGGGCGCCCGGGGTTCGGCCGTGATACTCCCGGCGCGTCTGGCGTTTCCCGACGGCGGATGGCAGTTGCTGGTAAGGACTCCGTCCTTTCCGCACTGCGAGCAGAACCGTCGGGGTGCTTGCTTGCACTGAAACCGGGTGTGCCTTCGCTGTTTGCAGCGCCAACAGCACTCTTCCCGGTTATATGCGGTCGTTACGGTTGACGTCGCCGCGCTGTATGGTCTCCGGCTCGGTTGTTCCTGCTCGATCCGCTCGAATTCTGCGGCGTCGTCGAATAATTCGTTCAAATCGTGCACGTCCCGGCGTTTGACGTATCTCTTGTACTCTGGCCGCATGTTTGCGTAGATTCGCGACAGTCGTTGCTCGCGCGAGAATCCCCCGGCTCGGCGTATGAGCGTCATCATTTCGTCTGCATATGGTGTGAATTTCTCAGTTTCTCGTTGTTTTCGCTCGGCTATCTGCTGTTGGAGATCTTCGCTGTATCGTGGGGGCAGATACCGCCTGCGGATGGCGTTGCAAAAGTCCCCCCACGTCCGCCAGTCTTCGCGATTATTTCGCGCCCATGCGACGGCGTCGCCTCGTAAGAGCTCGGACAGCCCCTTTAGTAATTGCTCGCCGGAGTATCCGTAGTCCGCGCGGAGGTCGTCTATGCGTTCCAGGAACGCAATTGGGTCGCGACCGTCGAATGGCCGTCCCCATTTCCGCAGCTGTTCTAACATTTGCGTGTTCGCGGGTTCGATTTCGCGCCTTTCGTCGCGGTCTTCGCTCGGTGGTGTGATCTCCATTCGCGGCGGCGTCCGCGTGTTCCGGGCGTCCGGGCCTTGCGCCCCGAATTCTTCCGGGTGCAAGTCGCGGGGCGCGTGGTCGGTTTGTTGTGACGGCGCGTGATTCACAAAAACGTGTGACTCGGTTTAAATCGCCGAGACGATTTCTTATGCGAATGCGGTACTATTTATATCGCGTATTCCCAGATGTTATGGGATGCGTGCGATATCGAGAAATCTTGAACGGGCAGCGAACTCGCTGTCCCTTGCTCGCACGCGGAGTCCGGATTGACCAACGGTGTTGAGAAAACTCAACGGGGTGGCGAACTCGCCAGCCCACGGTTCGTATGGTCGGATCGGTCGGAAGTTAGATTGTTTCTCGAGAACTCTCGAGAGAAGCGATCTCGGATTTCGAAGGATCGTAAAGCGGTTCGGAAGCCGAGAATGCTCGGCGTAGCGGTAGCCAAATCGTTGAGGAAATCGTGGAGCGAGGCGGCGTCATATATTGGTTGCAATCCTGCCATTGCGAGCGGACAGCCACAAGTCCTGGGGGCTCGGACCAAGAAGCTACCACATTCTTGTTGCAATCCTGCCATTGCGAGCGGACAGCCAAGTAACCTTCGCCGCTTATTGGTGAAAGCGGGCTGGCGACCGTGAATTTAAAACAGGTGAGAGAACCTTTATTCGAAGCGTACTCGCTTATTTCTTACGTCTAGGACGTTTTATACGCTTGGCCGGTGTTTGTCCGGTCACATCCTAAGCAGGATAGTTAAAGCAAAATGATAGGATTACATATATCTTGCATATCATTTTAAGCACGAACATATGAAATAAAAATTTTTCGAATTGGTGTCCGCGTGTGCGGCGCGTTGCGCGTGCGTGGTGCGCGTGCGCGGCGTGGTTTGCGTGTGCGGTACCCTCGATCATGGCATAATGTAGGACTCTCACGGTGAAGCTTGCTTTATGATAAATATTGCCTTTTGAGGATTGATGTTCGGATTGAGCGGATCGAGCGAACACCACCGGAACCGAGCGATCTCCGAGCCACCCCTTCCGCGCAGCCGAGTCCAGAGATAGATCTTAGTTCGCTTATCCAGCGAAATTTTTAAAGTCATCACCTTCGCACACAACAAATAGTGAGTCTACCAAAGAGTTTCATTCTTTCTCTTACTTTATTTTTTTCCTTCCTCTTAAAAGAAACAGTTTGTTATTAAATTCAAATTTTCAAGTAATATCCAAGCACAAACATTTATTAGTATTATTATTAAATTAAATCCTGGTTATTAAATATTTTAAATTTCCTCTTCTTTGAACCTTCTCCTTTGCGAGTCCATAAGCGTGATTAGCCAGGATCTTGAACACTGTCAAGATTGGCATTCATCCTTATTGTTAGACTCGTGCAATCCTCTCCCCTGCGACTCCGTAAGCTTAATTAGCCAGGATCTTGAACACTGTCAAGATTGGCATTCATCCTTATTGTTGGACTCGTGCAGTCCTCTTTCCTTTGCGAGTCCGTAAACTTGATTAGCCAGGATCTTGAACACTGTCAAGATTGGCATTCATGCTTATTGTTAGACTTAAGCAATCCTTCCCCTTTCACGAGTCCGTAGGCGTGATTAGCGGAGTTTAAATTTTAGTTTCCCCGTCTAATTCCGGTTGACGTCCTCCGTATTCATTGTAACACCCGCGAGAACACAAATTTCATCCACACACACATTTACACACAAACATATTAGATTTTAAGCAAGTTATTTTACAATAACAGTCTATAAAAATGAATCAGATGATTCATTATTAAATTGTATCTTCAAAAATTATTCGTTTTATTTCTTTGAATAAATGTAAAGTTAGATTTTAAAATTCGAGCAATTTATTAACCCGACCTCCTTCTTGTTGCACGAAATCGCACAAGGTCCCGTCCCGGGTAATAGGAATTCAGTTCCTTTACCAGAAAAGGGACCACCGAGCGAACGGCGCTTTCGATAGGGTAAGAGCGACCCTTCCGTTCGTTGACCTATCTCGGGCCCTGATCTGTTCGTTCGACTCTAGGAGACGCATCGTCTAGCGTTTGTCTAGAGGTAAGTAGGTTACGCCCTCCCGCTGACTCTTCCTTTATTTGAGTCTGGACGTAACATGCATGAATATTCTGGTTATTAAAAAACAGTTATTCCAGAAGAAATTTAAAGAAATTTCCGTTTTTGAATAATTACGTGTGCAATATCTTGTCTAGAGGTAAGTAGATTACGCCCTCCCGCTGACTCTTCCTTTATTTGAGTCTGGACGTAACACATGTGTTGCCTAGATATATGTGTTGTACTAACTGGAGAGGATACTCGTGATTGAGCGAAGGCAACGGATACATGTAACGGTGTATATTTTCTGACCTTTTGTGGCCTGAACCTTATGAATGGAGAATTGAGTAATTGTAAGAACTTCTATGTAAGAGAACACACTTACAGCATTATGTTGGTTTGTTGTGCTGTTGTTTAAATTATTGTCATGCTGCTTAATACTGTTGTTTATCTGTGACACAGACTGTTATTTTCATTTATTGAATTTATAGGGTTACGGGGTTTCAACTTTTTTGCCATTTTTTTATTACGGAAATCGAAAATTGGTCACGCGAAACGGATTCTGGCGTATGTTTCGCGTCGATATCTATCTCCGTTCCTTAGTTATAGGGGTGCAAAGCGCTTCTTGCCATTTTGGGTCCGTAACTCGGAAACCGTTGACGCGGCAGGATTGGCACCCGAGGGACATTGATCGGTCTCGCGAAGGGCTACAACTTTGGTCCCGTACTCCATCCCCCTAGGACCCACCCTTTGGGCTCTGTATACTTGGTACAAAGGGGTGAAAATTTTTTATTACGGAAATTGAAAGTTGGTCACGCGAAACGGATTTTGGCGTTGGTCTCGCGTCGATATCTATCTCCGTTTCTTAGTTATAGGGGTGCAAAGCGCCCCTTGCCATTTTGGGTCCGTAACTCGAAAACCGTTGACGTGGCAGGATTGGCACCCGAGGAACATCGATCGGTCTCGCGAAGGGCTACAACTTTGGTCCTGTACTCCACCCCCCTAGGACCCACCCTTTGGGCCCTGTATACTTGGAGTCGGGTGTAGAAATTTACAAGTCCCAAGGGATGATACGGGACGCAAAATATCAACTAAAATTTGATCAATCGATAAAGAATTGAGAAATACGTTGATTGGACGTATAAATTTAGGACCGTAAAAAATTTTTTTTCCATGTCTTCGAAGTCAAAAATGAAAGAGAAACGAAAAATTGTCAAAACTCGGTAATGGTGCGTTCTAGCGGAAAAGTGTGCGGGATCTTTTTAGCGTATTTCGTCGAGTTCTGCAAAAAAGGTCCTATGCACTTTTGCCGTAGAATGTATCGTTTCGGAGATATAGCTCGATTATAATTTTTACTTTTGTAACCGTGGATGTTTATATTACGGATTGGGATTTACGCACACCCGTGACGCGCGACGGGGGAACGTTGGGGGAGGGGGCGAAGGGACGAAGCCCCTCCCCCCGACTCTAACAGGTGACGCGTTACAGGCGCTGGCGTGGAGGGGGGTTTCGGGGAGAAAGGCTCCGCCCTTCCCCCAGACTCTGATAAAGATACTGCAGTTTACTTAATGATAATAATTTATCTTATATCTAATAATTGTTCCGTATTATACGTCAAGTAATACTCGTCGATTCGTTAACGATACACAGGTATTCACTCCCTTAAAGTTTGATGGGGGTGAAAGGGTTAATTTTGCTTTTTAAACACGTAATACTTACTACTATATCGCTAGTCAAACCTCAACGCTGACGGAAACGTAACGGTGCAGACGTATATCAACTTCTCGTTTCCATAATTCGTTTACTTAACGCAACGCGCATGCGCTGGTATAGTACATGGAGTAAAAAGCTGCGTTTAGTATATTCATTGTATAGAAATGTAATAATTATATATAAATGTGTTATAATAAAGGCTCGAGAGAGCGGATTACGAATAAAATTAATCTTTAAGTAGCGTAAGCGAATCGACCAATCACGGTCGAGCGATGTAAGGTAACCATTTTAAAAGCACTTCGAGAACGCTTCGAGTATAGAGTTCGTCGTTCGTTGTTCGTTGCGTTATTGCGTATCGCGTTATTGCTTTCTCGCGCCTTTATCTCGTTCTCGCGCTTTTATCTCGTTCTCGCGCCTTTATCGCGTTCTCGCGCCTTTATTGCCTTTTCGCGCTTTTATCGCGTTCTCGCGCCTTTATCGCATTCTCGCGCGTTTAAAGAAAAGTGTCTTGTTGCGTTCTCGTGCCTTTATCTCGTTCTCGCGCCTTTATCGCGTTCTCGCGCCTTTATCGCCTTCTCGCGCCTTTATCGCCTTCTCGCGCCTTTATTGCCTTCTCGTGCCTTTAGCGCCTTCTCGTGCCTTTATCGCCTTCTCGTGCCGTTTAAAGAAAAGTGTCTCGTTGCATTTGTCTTCGTTTTGATGTCTGAAAATCAGGTATGTAACGAGAAATGTTTCAATATTATTACATCACGCATATTAATTCTAATTTTTTTAGCAACTCGCAGCGGCGGTATAAATGGCAAAGATTTTTTTTTCTTTGGTATATATATTTTCTAAGTTTTACTACAATTTGGAACTGCTGGTGTCCCAGACAACATCGATTACATCCTTCTCTGAAACTAACTAAGAGATATTACTCACATGTGCGTAACAGATATAGTTTCTTCGTAATTTATGAGAAAACACACACACACACACACACACATATATATATAATGATGTCGAATTTATATTTTCAGGCTTTAATAAATAGAGATGTCGTCGTAACGTTAAGTTATTGCCCATTAGTTTACAATTTGGAACTGTTGGTGTCACGAGCTGGTGATCCTAGACAACATCGATTACATCCTTCTCTGAAACTAAGAGATATTACCCACATGTGCGTAACATGTATGGTTTCTTCGTAGTTTATGAGAAAACACACACACATATATAATGATGTCGAATTTATATTTTCAGGCTTTTAATAAATAGAGATGTCATCGTAACGTTAAGTTATTGCCCACTGGCCAATTTGGAACTGCTGGTGTCACGAGCTGGTGGTCCCAAACAACATCGATTACATTCTTCTCTGAAACTAACTAAGAGATATTACCCACATGTGTGTAACAAGTATGGTTTCTTCGTAGTTTATGAGAAAACACACACACACACATATATAATGATGTCGAATTTATATTTTCAGGCTTTGATAAATAGAGATGTCATCGTAACGTTGTTATTGCCACTGGCCTACAACTTGGAACTGCTGCTGGTCTCACGAGCTGGTCCCAGACAACATCGATTACATCCTTCTCTGAAACTAACTAAGAGATATTACCCACATGTGCGTAACATGTATGGTTTTTTCGTAATAAAATTAAAAAACTTATTCAATATTATTTCAAAGACACACGAGACAACAAGACTGATTCACATTTTAATCAATTTACACAATTTTGTTTAGAATCAGATTATAATATTGTTATCATTATTACACGATATGTATTACTTTGCTACATTTATATACTGCCTGTGCAATATTTTATAATTCAGATAAAAAATGCATATTGTTTTTGTTAAATAACTAGCGAAATAAGATATAAACCTATTTTATCATACTCTATAATATTATTATTATTACGCGATATATATTATAATATTAGTTTGCTACATTTATATACTGCTTGTGCAATATTTTATAATTAAGATATCGAATGCATAATTCTAATGTTAAATAATTAGCGAAATAAGATAGAAACCCGTTCTATTGTAATATTCTATAGAAAAATTAATTATCTTAGATATTATCATTTATCCATAAAATGAGAAAATCTGTGTTTGCTCAGCAATTTTATTAAATATCATTAGTGAGAACAAAATAATTTTTAATTGTTTTTTACAAGGTCCCTTCACATTACAGAGAGAGTTGTCGCTGGCTGCGCGATACATTGCACGTTAATGTTCGTTCGGATACTGGTGGTATTATTATCGTGTATTCGATTCGTGCTCGATTCTATCGGAAGAAAATGGGTGGATTATTGATTATGCTCTTAAGAAGCATAACTTATTCCTAATCAAAACGATACAAACAAAGACACGTTTGATTCATATTTTAATCATTTTACACAATTTTGTTTACAATCAGATTATAATATTATTATTATTACACGATATATATTATGATTGTTTCTCGCAAAGTCTCTTCACTTCATCTGTAATAATTAAGCAAAGATTATTTGTGCGATTATCATGATATTAATCGTATATAATAAAACATATCGTACTCACCATCTATTTCAGTTGATTAATTGATTGATTAACTAATTAATTAGTTAATCAATTAAAGTAGGTAATTACGGAACACCCGGTTAATGCTGCCAGGCAGAGAAACATAATAGGTAGGTTAGTTATTAATATATATCACAAATTAGTTATTCTCGCATGTGCTTGTAATGTAAGCTATGAGTATATAAGGAAGAATCGAAAGAATGACATTAAGGGGCTGTGGTGGGATTTTAGTCCAGGCCCCGATGTATCCCACAATGGGTCCTTGTATCCCCACAATCATTGGATTAATGAATGGTTTGAATGCATTAGTCCAATGGTTGCGGAAACGGAAGGGTCCACATAGGGGGGATACTTTTTTGGTATCCCCCTTGGACAAGAGTGGAATTGTAAAAAATAAGCAACGTATGTTAAGGCGTATACATACTCTAGGTGTTTTTCTATTTGATTGATTAGTTAATTAATTAATTAATTAAATTAATTAATTGATTGATTAATTGAAAATAAATTAGTTTAGGTGAATGTTGGCAGGCAGAGAAACATAATAGGTAAGTTAATTATTAATATATATCAAAAATTAGTTATTCTCGCATGTGCTTTATCGTGAGGTAGGAATATATAAGGAAGAATTGGAAGAGTTATAGTAAGGGCTGTAGCGGACTGATGGCGAGACCCACGGTCTGGGTCCAGGGGTGCCCACCTCGGGAGGTTTGTCTTGCTGGCAGCAATACAGGTGTGGATTTGAAAGCACTTGTGTCGCTTGCAGTGAAGTGAAAATCCAGAAAAAAGAGGCATCAACTATATTTTGGTGCCTATATAGGATAAAAATAGTAGTAGGTTAGTTATGATTAGTTAGTTAGTAAGATAGATAGTCATAAGGTGTAATATAACATATCATTAGTTTCTGGGATGGAAAATGGATTATTTGTGCGCGCAGGCGCGACGCGCATGAGCGGCGCGGTGCGTGCGCATAATTACCAGAATCATCCAGTTTGTAATTAATATAATTACAATTATTATAATTATAAAGCAATAGTTTTAGATAAGGTAGATAGATTTAAGTAATTATTATTATTATTATTAATTAATCTTGAATAATTTTATTATAATACATGATGATGATAATGAATGAATAAATATATAATACCTGATATACCCGATTGATGTGGCTATTTTACGTGAGCCATACAGAGAGGGATACTGCGGCACACCACGGCTGTTTGGTACGTACAATTGTTAGTGCTGCGTAAATAAGCATACACATGCGGTGTCTGCGTAAAGAGGTGACTAGGATTATGCTTTCTCTGAGTGCCGTCTAATAAGGCTGTGTCTCGGTGAGGCGTTTAAAAGATTGAAGGCCGATCTATCCTTGGGCATCTATGGACAGAAAACCTGCAATACATATGTATAAATATAAATACATTACGTGCTATTATGAGTGGACATTTGCCTGCTTGCCAATAGTTGGATGAGCGATAGTAATTATATACATCCTGACACACTGATGATACTTACCTGTTAAAGTAAAATCGAACTTGACGATCATTTGAACATGGATTCCCTCGGGGGTAGAATAGGTGCGGTTGGGAGCTACTCGCCGAGATGCACGCACTCATTCAGTAGTATTAGAATTGGGAGGTTTCCCCATGCGTCGACTGATAAGGTTATGTTTTGACGGGACGCGCGGAAACGAGAGGTTATTTCACTCTCACTTTTGGATAAAGACCTGCAATAGATTGTATATTATTACGTAAAACAATGACAATTATTGCTTGTCGTAAACGTTTGGAATGAGTAATCGCGGGTATAATAACACACTGTTAATGCTCACCTGTCAATATAAACGCGAACCCGACCTTTTGAGCATGAACCACGCTCTCGGTAATGAATAGAGGCGAAACAACATTATTCGCCGAGACAATCATTGAAGTAAAAAGTATAGATAGGAAACATCCTAAGAAATTGATAGTAGTCACCGAATCTGGGAATTTTCCACTAGAATCTGGGAATTACTAAAAATTGGTTTAACAACGCCGTGAATGACATAACGGTTTTAAATGGATAAAACAGGATTTTACATCCTTTGTTATTATGAACTCGGGAATAATTTATGTATATAACAGAATAAACTGGGATACCTAGATTCTGGTGGTATCTAGTGGTTTGCAGAGTTTTTTGCGGTTTCTTTAGATATAAGTCGAATAATATAATATTAGCATTAACAAAAATCTGATGCGACTGGAGCAAAGGAACAACTGAGCTCTGAACATAATGGAGCTCACCTATGCGCTCTAATACGTCGGCCTGTTGCGCGGCCTCACCACCACGCCCCCGGGCCCGACCGAGCTCGATAAATTGTATATTCGGTCATCGCATAATGAATGAAAAAAAATAAGTGTAAGGAATTACCAACTCAGGGAAGCTCGGATCTCCCAGAGCTCGGCGCGAGGGGAGTTATGGTCCCTGATTCTCCCGCGTCGTCATCAAGCGTCGGGCCTTATATATCTAGGGATGTTTTGCGTAGCGGAAACACATCAGGATACCGACCTTCGAGAGAGATGTTATCCTCTGTGGCAATAAAAAAGACACCGCCCAAACAAGGAATCGACGCTATGGATATCTATATTAGAGCCATCGAGACAGCAGTATCCCTAGAGGATCACGTTCCCCTAGCTTATAGGGATAAAGTCCGTTCAGCAGTAAATCTTGTTACTAGCTGTATCGGAGAACTCGCCTTAACAGTTAACAAGCTGGAATATGCTCGGAGCTATATACTAGCAAAACTGAATGGCCAGGACGAACAGATTTGCGCTCTACGGTCGGAGATAGAGACTCTGGGTTCTCAATTAAGGACTCAGAAGAATATAGATGAGAATCTTCTTAATAACAATGAAAACCCAGCAGTAAGACCTGCCAGCGTTTTACGAGGGGATTCTGACGATACCTGGGATCCGGATACTAATTTAACGATGAAAGAACAAGCCGAAGGACTAAGTGCACCGACCATGGAAGTGGACTGGTTGCAGAAACAAACAGAAAGGCTCGAAGATAAGATCATGGAAAAGTCTGTGGAGCTGTTGGAGTTGGACGTTGCGACTGAAGCAGCCCTCATAAATCTGATGCCGTTTGGAAACACTAGTGATGGTGAGGGAAATAATGATCGGGCAGGACAAGCTCGTAGGTGCGGTGAAACCAGTCGTTCTAGGGGAAAGCCACCCCGAATAATAAACCAAACACAATTGGAAACAAACATAAACATGAGCACGGAAAATAAAGATACCGTACCGTCACAGGGGTTTCGGAGTCCCAGTGGCAGGCCTGTGAGTTCTATGGTCCCTGGAACTCACCGGTCTCCATCAAGCGCAGGGCCTTTTCCTTCGTTGACGACGGGCGAGGAGAATAAAGAAGTTACCGCCGCAGAAACACTGATTCTCATTGGCCGGGAGGAAGACTCAAGAGACCCCTTGGAGGCTGCATTCGTAGACTGCTTTACCTCTCCGATAGGAGGAGGAGAATTTCAACAACCTGGAACAGTCGGAGAGGGTATCGTGGGGACTCCACTAACTAGGGGTACAACGTTAGCGGTAACTGAGACTAAGGCCAAAAAAAGGCCCTTATCTCTCCGGATACAATAACGCCAAGTGAGGAAGAACGGGAAGGTGAAGTAGGCTCAAGGGAAACATCACCCGCAACTTCTAAAAAAGTAAGAAATCCTAGGAAAAAGAGACCGTTGATAGATGTCGCTGAAAAATTATCTTTAAATCGGCTGTCCACGGACACCGATAGAAGCTCCGAGTTGGACTCCACAAGCAAAGAAGCAAAGAAGAAAGCTCCCAAAAAGAGTCTCAAAGCTAAAAGCAGGATTGAAGAGATCCTGATTTTCTCGGAGGACGAAGAAGCTGGATTGGACTTTGCGCCACAGGACCTGAGAATAATGGGGGCGGTAGGCGTTGGCTCCTTAGGACTGGACTGCATTGCGAATGTGGAACGCATGCGCGCGAAAAGCAAAAATTTGCAGGGAGGAATCAGCGGTAAAATGAGGAAAGACCTCGAAAAGGCCAAAGAGACTATCAACACCTTGATATTTAAGGCGGAAGCAACAGGGGACCCGTCCCATCTTAAGCTCAGAAATAAAGAACTAGCCGCACAAGTGGAGAAGC
Organism: Formica exsecta; assembly: GCF_003651465.1. NCBI lineage: Eukaryota > Metazoa > Arthropoda > Insecta > Hymenoptera > Formicidae > Formica > Formica exsecta. Next base: position 18,711 of record NW_021849440.1, read on the forward strand.
TCAAAAGAGAAGAAATTTTGAGAAAAAAAGAGATGGAGGAAATGAGAAGCCTCATTCAGGAACTCAGGAAGGAAGTACTCAAATTGAAGGACAAGTTAGATGAAGCAGAGGAAGACAGAAGAAAAGCTAGGGCAAGCCAAAGGATCGCAGAATGGAAAATGAAAAAAGGAGGACAGAAATTAGGAGACGAACTGGACATAAATACTTACCAAGAAGAAGTATACTTATCTCCCACTAGAAACAGGCTGATTGGTGACCACACAGCTGAACATCAACACGAGGAAATTGGATAGCCTGGACACGCACAAACTCTGGAACCTGAAAAAGAAAAAGAGAAAGGTAAAGAACAAAACACAGTTGTGGATACACGTAAACAGACTAAGGACTGGATCAGGAAAAGAGCCGAGATTAGGAAGAAGGGAAAGACCGAAGACAGTGAGACGGGAAGTGAGGTGCAAAGAGGTAAAGAAAGACCCTTGCCCCAGCGCACCCTTAGAGTGAGACCTAGAATCACTTCGAACATTCAGGTAGTTCCCCCAAAAACTGGTCAGGAAGCTAGGAATAGGAACAGAAACATGGACAAGAATACATCAGAGAGAGAGGGCGATGGAGGAGACAGCACAAGGGATGAATGGAAAGAATTTGCCAGGAGAAACAAAGGGAGGAACTTTGGAGGGAAAAAGGAACAAGAGAGAAACCCGTCCCAAAAGGTAGTCACCGGTAACGCGAGCGGCTTGAGACCTGCGAAAACAACCCGTAGACCTCCCAAGACCGCTGCGGTTATGATCACCAAATGGGACAATGATCTTTCATATGCAGGAGTACTTAAAAAAGCGCGCGAGGCTATTTCACTTAATGACAAGTCAAAAATTAGGAAAGCGGCAAACGGGGGCATGATCATAGAGATCCTAGGCCCCAATGGATCTGATAGGGCCAATGCTCTCGCCGAAAAACTACGGAATGTTCTGCAAGATCAGGCAAAGGTAGCCAGACCCATAGTAAAGGGTGAAATTCGACTAGTCGGATTGGACGACTCTGTCTCAGAAAACGAGGTCGCTTGCGTCGTAGCCCAATACGGTGGATGCAAAGAGAAGGAAATCAAGGTAGGAACAATTCGCTCCATGAACAACGGTTTATTTACTGTCTGGGCGCAATGCCCGTTAAGTGCGGCAATCAAGACAGCTAACAGTAAGAAAGTTAGAATAGGATGGACAATAGCTAGGGTGGACCTGCTGGATGCCAGGCCAGTCCAATGCTTTAAGTGTTGGAGGTTTGGTCATGTTAGACTCACATGCACAGCTGAGGAGGACTACAGCAGATTGTGCTTTAAGTGCGGTGGGCCGGGTCATGCGGCCAGAGACTGCAACCTCCCGTCATCTTGCAAGATCTGCCTATCGAAGGGTAAAAACCCTAATCATAGAATAGGATCAAATCTCTGCGCTGCGGAACATAGAACTGTCAAGAGTAGGGCAAGTTTTAGAACGACTGGTCTGAACAGATTTGGAAGAACCGGCGAGGCACCGAATCCCTCTCAAGGGGCGACGCAAATGGACGTAGATGTTGACATATTGCAAGCGAATGTCAATCGTAGCAGGCCCTCCCTAGACTTACTAGTCCATTAGGCTAGGGAGTTTGGGGTTGGCCTGCTGCTAGTTTCGGAACCGAACTACGTTCCGGACACGGAGAACTGGTTCGCGAGTAGAGATGGAAGTGCAGCCATCTTTGTAGACCCCGGCATAGTGAGGATGAGGTGCCAACTTGCTGGAATAGGAGCTAATTACGTCGCGATAGATTGTGGCCCGTATAAGATCGTTTCGACATACATTCCTCCTAGGTATGGTCAACGGGAGTATAATAACACACTGGATGATTTGTCAGGGGTGTTGTCATCTAGACTGGACAATATCATCATCGGAGGCGATTTTAACGCCAAAGCCAGCCTCTGGGGGGCTAACTCTACGGATAGTAAGGGAAATCTGCTTGCTAGGTGGTCAGCAGAGAGGGATCTGCGGATAGCAAATGTTGGTAACAATCCAACTTGTATTCGTCAACAAGGAAGCTCTATAGTTGACTTGACCTGGGTATCCCCGGATATACTAGCAAAGATCAGAGACTGGCGAGTTCGGGATGACCTAGAATCTCTCTCTGACCACCAATATATCTCCTACTCAGTGCACACAGATTGACCAAGCGCGCCGTTAAATCGTACGACATCAAGGAAGTGGAATATAAAAAGGTTCGACAAGGACCTTTTCCTGGCAGTCTTGACTTGGAGAGGACATGGGCCTAGAGCCGAAGACCGTCAAAATGTTCAGCGGATGACTAACAGGTTGGATCGAGTAATGGAGGAAGCCTGCGATGCTGCGGCCTCAAGAATCGGACCTAGGAAACCCAGACGCCACGCATACTGGTGGCAGGACTCAGCGGCAATTCTTCGCCAAAGGTGTATCCATGCGAGGCGCCTCTGGCAGAGGGCCAAGAAGAGGAAGAAGCGCCCTCAGGAAGTCATAGATGAGTTGGGCGCTGATTTTAAGCGCAAACGTAAAGACCTGCGCATAGAGATAAACAGACTGAAATCCGCGGCGTGGCAGGAGCTCATTGACTCGATTAATGGCGATCCCTGGGGGCTTCCCTATAGGATAGTTCTTAGGAAACTTAGATCAGCGACTTCTGGTATGACGGAGCTTTTAGATTCGGAAACTCTGTCAGAATTGCTAGATTCCCTATTTCCTAGGAATAATTTATTAGACCCAATTGGGGATTGGGCAGGTTTTGAATGGGTAGAAGAATGGGCCATTTGCGGCTCTAAAGTTCTAAACGCGATCAAAAAAGTGTCGACTTCTACAACTAAGGCCCCTGGCGCTGATGGCCTTCGTTTGGTCACGTAAAAATGTGTAACAGAGGAAATACTTGACTGGGTAGAACACCTGTTCAACACCTGCCTAATTCAGGGTGAATTCCCCAAAGCCTGGAAGCGAGCAAATTTAGTTCTCATACCCAAGGGGGGCAAATCAAACATCGTCGAAACGGGCCTCCCCAGGGTTAGACCTATTTGTCTAATAGATGAGATCGGTAAAGCCTTTGAGCGCATCCTGGCGGGCAGGATCATCCAGTGGCAGGCGGAGCACGAGAGGTCCGGGCTCTCGGACAACCAATTTGGTTTCCGAAAGAGACGGTCCACTTGTGACGCCCTTCTTATGGTGAAGGATATCACTTCCTCCTGTGTCAGGGAGGGAGGTTTTGCGATCGTGGTCTCTCTAGACATTCGTAATGCCTTCAATAGCATACTGGAGGATCATTCGCAGAGCCTTGAGGCACAAAGGCTATCCGACGTACATACAGAGGATCATGGATTCTTACCTATCTGAAAGAACTATCCATTACATCGGGATTGACGGGAAACGTCTCGTGAGAGACATGGAAGCTGGAGTGCCTCAGGGCTCTGTATTAGGTCCAATTCTTTGGAACATCGCGTTTGATGATGTTATTGAGCTCGCAGATGGGGAGGAGGATTGTGAGATTCTGTGTTATGCGGATGACACGCTTATTATTGTCTCTGGTACCCATATCGGAAATGTATGTTTGAGAGCCAGTGTATTTGCCACTAGAGTAATCAACCGTATTATTAGTTTAGGGCTAACGGTGGCTAGAGGAAAAACGGAGGCTATTCTATTTCATAAAGAAGGTATAGAAGAACTACCGGAATCTATTATGATAGGAGATGCTTTGATCAATTTCTCACCTAGCATTAAATATCTAGGAGTTTTCATAGATGTGAACTGGTTGTTCAATGACCATTTTAGGTATATTGCTGAGAAGGCAACTCGGGTAACTCGAGCTCTCAATCGGCTAATGCCGAATCTCAGAGGTCCTGATGAAAAGCGCCGTAGATTATTCGCCAATGTAGTCATGTCGGTTGTGCTATACGGAGCTCCGGTGTGGGGAAGTGCGCTGATTTCCAGCAAACTATCACCCATGCTGGTTGGTTTAGAGCGCACAGTAGCGCAGCGTGTCATTTCCGCATATCGGACGGTTTCGAGCAACGCAGCCTTCTTATTGGCTCGTCTGCCGCCTTTACGCCTTTTGGCGTTGATGCGGAAACGCATTTACGAACGCACTAGGGAATCTAGGGATAATGGGGATTTTTCTAAAAAATCAGAAATGAGATTAAAGAGGAGGAGCATCTAAGTATGCTGAACGAATGGCGAACTCAGCTGGAAAAGCCGAACACACCTGGGGAGTTCACGAAAATGGCCATAGTCCCTAGGATGGAAGCGTGGATGTCTCGCGAGGCTGGCGGAATGACTTTTCACGTGACACAAATGTTTACTGGACACGGTTGCTTTTCGAAGTATCTCTACAGAATCGGTAGGAGGGATGATTCAAGTTGCAATTTCTGTGGCGAAGAAGACGATGTTTACCACACAATCAGGGATTGCCCGAACTGGGACACGGACAGAATCAGGCTCAAATGGAAGTTTAATTTAAATAGGGACTTCACGCTTGGCGACATTGTTGAAGCCATTGTGGGGTCAAAAGAGCTTTGGGTGGCTTTCTCGGCATTTGCCGAAAAAGTAATGAGAGAGAAGGAGGAGGAAGAGAGACGTCGAGAACGACTAGGACGCGCTCACCTTCCACCTCTCAGAGATGACGAGTCGGACTAGGACAAGTAGAAGTTTTCCTCTTCGACTCGTGACACGCACTACATTTTATCAGTTTCCCTCATTCATTCATTCATTCATTCATTCACCTATCATTCGCTCATTAATTCACTTGCTCATCCATTCATTCAGTCACTGTTTCCATGTATGTAAGTTCTGTGTAGACGGGAGGTGAAGGGTCAGTGTGAACGTAACTAAACGGGGAGATGTTAGTCGGGTCGCATTAGATCGTTCTATTGCTAGCTGATTGTCGTCCGAGGCAACAAGTCCTCTTTTTCAGCCTTTGGAGTTCCGTTTCATCGTCATGCGATGAAAAGGGGATCTTCAAAATAGCATGGTGGGATGGGAGTGGGTAGGGGGGGGGTACTTTGGGGAGAGGGACACTGGGGACATTAACACAGTTCGTTGTCGTCTAGGGTTACGGGGTTCCAGCTTTTTTGCATTTTTTTTATTACGGAATTCGAAAATTGGTCACGCGAAACGGATTCTGGCGTTGGTCTCGCGTCGATATCTATCTCCGTTCCTTAGTTATAGGGGTGCAAAGCGCCCCTTCCTATTTTTGGTCCGTAACTCGGAAACCGTTAACGGGGGAGGGTTGTCTCCCGAGGGACATCGATCGGTCTCGCGAAGGGCTACAATTTCGGTCCCATACTCTACCCCCTAGGATCCACCCTTCGGGCCCTGTATACTTGGTCCAAAAG
>NW_021849441.1:0-816 GCF_003651465.1 Formica exsecta
CTCCCCCCTGCCCGAACTCCCCCCGCGATTGCTAACAAAGTATTCACTGTCTCTCGTTCTCCAAGGATACCTCTCTCTCGCACTCATGGAGCCGTGAGTTAGATACAGCCTACACAATTTCTTTCACTCGCGAGGAAGAGCAATCGACGCGCTCGGCGTATCCACGATGACTGACCGTTTTACGGCGCGGTTAAGTTATTAAACCCTCTTCTATATTCTCCCGCGCGAAGCGTTTCTCCCGGCGCGACTCGACCTTGACCCGACTCGTTCCTAAGGGGGGGCGACGGTGATCTCCCCCGCTGCTTTTAGCGCGTGATCCGTTATCACGATTCTTAAGGGTTGCGCGTTGCTTCCAGCGCGCGATCTGCGAGCGGATGCCGGGTATCCGGCGCCGAGGGAGACGGAGGATTATCGTGGGGCAGTCGAACGGAGAGAGGAACAGTTAGCGGTGATACGAGCGCGCTTATCGCGTATCGGAGCGAGTTTTTCTTCGTTTTCCGGCGATATGAGCGCGCTTATCGCGTTTCGGGGCGAGTTGTTTTTCGTTTCTTGGCGATGACGCGCTTCCGGTGATGAGACGCGTCCGAGAGCGAATATCCTAAGCGAATAATAGCTTAGTTAATCCGAGCGCGTTATCGCCATTTTTTTCGTTATAAAAGGATGCCGCGACGATCTCGAAATATTAGTACGTTCGAGAATATTCGCGGCGTGATGAAGCGCGCACCGAGCACCTTATCGAGATTAGCTGGAAAAGTTGTGAATATTCGAATCAGAAGTATCGAGGATATACAGAATTTGGAAATACCGAATTGTTTG
>NW_021849442.1:0-2431 GCF_003651465.1 Formica exsecta
TCTCGGGAGAGAAGGAGACAGCGGATCATATGTCTGCGCTCTTCTGCTGCCCGAAGCTAGCCGAACGCCGAGAGTACACGTACACGGCTCTTTCCTCGTGTGCGCTATCCCCTCCACACGCTGTGTCTGGTGGCAGAGTATCAGAATTGGCATCTCTGCTCCGGTGTACGAAAAGTCGAAAATCGACAGAGTCCCTTCGCGGGGGTTTCCGTTGAGCAACAACATGTACGTTGCGTTTATTTTAAATTAATAAAATATTATTCATATATATTATTACGATATTATTAAAATATTATTTATTAGAATATTATTAGTGATGATTTTTTGAGAAAAAAACGTACACGTTGGCCAAGAGTGGATATTCATCATTTTTACATTTTTCTTATTCTTTATTTTTTTAATTATATATTTTACATCTTTTATGTATAGAATAAATTACGATTAGAAGATTTATTTAATTAATAATTTGTATGTTTTTACGCGAGATCTGCTAGACAAGCCAAATCGCTAATGTTAACGCTACTACGATGTATGATTTTCGAGATGTCAGCTATAGTGATATCTCGGGAGAGAAGGAGACAGCGGATCATATGTCTGCGCTCTTCTGCTGCCCGAAGCTAGCCGAACGCCGAGAGTACACGTACACGGCTCTTTCCTCGTGTGCGCTATCCCCTCCACACGCTATGGCTGGTGGCAGAGTCTCAGAATTGGCATCTCTGACGCCAAGCAATCCTAGCGGCCTTCAATACTATCACGCCTGAAATGGCGCATCGTGCGACACGCAATATTGTTTGAAGAGCGGAACTATGCGTTCAAGAACGAGGGAGCCACTTTGAACAGCTTTTGCATTAAAAAATGAGAGTGGATTAGACCTACTGGGGATACCATTTAAAAAACAAAATGCGCCATGCTATCTACCGCAAGGTAGTGTGGAAATGATAGCACTCTATCATTTTCTTGCCACAGAAAGAAAAAATAATTATTCTTTGGCGTGCGATCTTATATCGCGATTGCTATTCACGCCGATTGCCAATTATTCAATTTTAGTTTTCTTCTTTTAAGTAACGGTTATCTTCACAAAGAATATTTTCTTGATAATAGTCTTATAATAAACTCATCACTTTACTTAAAACAAATAATATTTACTTAACATTTTTTTATATGTACACACACATACAAATTAAATACTATAAATTACTTGAATTAAATAAATATTACTTATTTCAAATATTTCATAAGTTCATATCCACAAATCTATCATAAGTTCATCACAAGCATTAAGGGGATCCAAAAGCTCGTCTGTTTACCGACCAAAAATTATTATTTTGCACATTGAAATCTTTTTTTTAGTTGCATAGAATAATAAATCCTTTTCCATTACTGGATCCGGGGATCCAGGCTGCGATTACAAAATTACCCTTTTTGCACTTTCTTTCAACCCGGATCTATATAATAGGTGCTTTTGCACAGCTTTAACTTGTTTACGTGGACTACGCGTGGTTTTCCGCGAAAGTCTATTCTCGCGTTGTTCATTGGTATCATTTCAATGATTCTATATGGTCCAGTATACTGGTCGTCAAATTTTCCCTTTGTTGGTTCTTTCAGTAAATAGACTTTATCGTTAGCTTTAAAACTTTGTACATTTGTTCTCTTGTCATAATGCTTTTTACTTTTTTCTTTTGACTTTATTAAGTCCTGTCTTGCTAATCGCTGAGATGATTTTAAAGTGTCAAAGAGGTTTGTGAGATAGTTTTGATAAGGTAATTCTGTTACTTCCTTGAGAATTATAAAGAATGAAGGTACACGTGGAAGGTGTCCAAAAACTAAAGAGTAAGGGGTGTAATTTGTTCCTTCGTGTACTGAAGTGTTATATGCAAACATTGCGGGGCGTATGTGTTCGTCCCAATCTTTATTTTGGTTAATATACATTTTTAAATATTTAGTTAGAACATGATGCGAGCGTTCTATGGAACCGTTAGACTGTGGGTAATAAGCAGTTGTACGATACTGGTTGATCTTAAAGAGTTTGCCAGTCATGAGAGAGGTGAAAAAAGTGGGAACTTTGTCAGTTAACAAGGCTCTAGGAGCTCCATATACACAAATAAAGTTCTTGTCTTGATCTTCTGCGATAGAAAGAGAGTCAGCATTTTGAACAGGAGAGCGACACAGTACTTGGTTAAAGGTCTTGGATAGTAAGTATATAGGAGTTGTTTCGACTAGTGGTTGGCAATGGTCCTACTACATCCATGGAAATTTTATCGAATGCGGCTCCAGGAGTGTTTGTTATTAGCATTGGTTGTTTGGTCTTTACTCTAGTTAGTTTTTTAATTTGGCAGTTTCTACAGTTTTTAATATATTCTTGTATGTCCTTTTTCATGGTTGACCAATAATAATTTTGTCTAATTCTATTATAAGTTTTCGTTATTCCTTT
>NW_021849442.1:4235-11590 GCF_003651465.1 Formica exsecta
GTTGCTTGTCTGTGTTGTTTTGTGTTACAGGATGTGTCGAGTGTGAGTATACAAGCAGGTGTAGTTAGGATTATAATAATAATAGAAAAAGAAATGAAAATATTTAAGGTTCTTAATACTACTGGATCCGGGGGTCCAGGCTGCGCTTACAGAATTTCCCTTTTTGCACTTTCTTTCAACCCGGATCTATATAATAGGTGCTTTTGCACAGCTTTAACTTGTTTACGTGGACTACGCGTGGTTTTCCGCGAAAGTCTATTCTCGCGTTGTTTATTGGTATCATTTCAATGATTCTATATGGTCCAGTATACTGGTCGTAAAATTTTCCCTTTGTTGGTTCTTTCAGTAAATAATCTTTATCGTTAGCTTTAAACCTTTGTACATTTGTTCTCTTGTCATAATGCTTTTTACTTTTTTCTTTTGACTTTATTAAGTTCTGTCTTGCTAATTGCTGAGATGATTTTAAAGTGTCAAAGAGGTTTGTGAGATAGTCTTGATAAGGTAATTCTGTTACTTCCTCGGGAATTATAAAAGATGAAGGTACACGCGGAAGGTGTCCAAAAACTAAAGAGTAAGGGGTGTAATTTGTTTCTTCGTGTACTGAAGTGTTATATGCGAACATTGCGGGGCGTATGTGTTCATCCCATTCTTTATTTTGGTTAAAATACATTTTCAAATATTCAGTTAAAACATGATGCGAGCGTTCTTTGGAACCGTTAGACTGTGGGTAATAAGCAGTTGTACGATACTGTTTGATCTGAAAGTAGTTTGCCAGGGTTTTCATGAGAGAGGTGAAAAAAGTGGGAACTTTGTCAGTTAACAAGGCTCTAGGAGCTCCATATACACAAATAAAGTTCTTGATAAAAGCTTCTGTGATAGAAAGAGAGTCAGCATTTTGAATAGGAGAAGCGACACACTACTTGGTTAAAAAGTCTTGGATGGTAAGTACATAGGAGTTGTTTCAACTAGTGGTTGGCAATGGTCCTACCACATCCATGGAAATTTTATCGAATGCGGCTCCAGGAGTGTCTGTTATTAGCATTGGTTGTTTGGTCCTTACTTTAATTAGCTTTTTAATTTGGCAGTTTCTACAGTTTTTAATATATTCTTGTATGTCTTTTTTCATGGTTGACCAATGATAATTTTGTCTAATTTTGTTATAAATTTTCGTTATTCCTTTGTGTCCTCCAATTTTGGTCGCATGTTTTTCGTAAATAATATTCTGTCTTTCATGCAGATCGGGACAGCGTATTAAAGATTATGGTTAAAGGTAAGTCTGGTAAGAATCTTTTGAGATTTTTATACATAAAAATCCAGGGAATTGAGTCGTACAAGTCGTTCTGAGCAGTACTAATAGATTTTAGATTTAATTCTGTTATGACGTCACGTAGTGATCTGATACAACTTAAAATATCATTTCGTTCGATAGGAGTTCTGTCATCCTGTTTTATTGGAATGTTTCCTCCGTTAGATTTCCAATTGTTACTTGTTGATGCGGTTTAGCAATGGTTGATGGGTTTTCATTGTTAGATGAAAAAATGATAGAGGGTCTAGATTGTTGAGTAGTTGATTGAGCTGTTTGATAAGAAAAAAGAGATTCATTGGAACTTTCGTTTGAAAGTAGTTGAAGGAAGCAGAGAAGCGTCAGAAGCGGGTGGGTTTCTTGAAAGAGCATCTGCTATTACATTAGCTTTTCTCGCTTTGTAGTTTATTTCGTAATCGTATTCAGAGAGTTTTAACCTCCATTTCCAGAGCCTCGAGCTGGGGTCTTTTATTGAGTGGAGCCAAACCAGCGGTTTGTGATCCGTCAAAATGGTAAATCGTTTGCCAATAGGGAAATGTTTAACTGCGTTGATTTTATCAGGGTCTGGCCTCACTCCGTTGCTTCCCATGATATGCCCCAAATAGGCTACCTCGTGCCTAAGGAACTAGCATTTGTCGGGTTGCAACTGTAAGTTGGCCTGTCTTAGTCTTTGCATTAATTCTCTTATTTTTATTTTATGTTCCTCCAGCGATCTTGCGTAAATCACGATGTCATCGAGATAAACGAATAGTTCATTCCCTTGCAAGCCTGTGAGGACATTATCCATCAGGCGTTGGAAGGTTGCGGGAGCGTTTTTTAATCCGAATGGCATTCTCTGATATTCGTAATGACCATAAGGGGTTGAGAAGGCCGTCTTCTTTTGGTCTTCAGGGGCCATGGGTATCTGGTGAAACTCCTGTGCAAGGTCGAAAATGGAGAAATATTCCGCGCTACCGCTCTGGATACGTGCTGGGGATGTCGTCTCTCCGTGGCAATCGGCACTGCATCCATGGAGCGAGATTCCAACATCACTCTGGAGTCGTATGTACTGTGTTAAAGTGGCGTAAGGTGTGAGGTCTGAATAGCTCAGTGGTAAGAGCAGTTGCCCGGAAAGCGAAAGACTCGAGTTCGATTTCCGATTCAGCCACTCGTACCTCGCATATTTTTTCAGACCCGCAAATGTTGTTTTCTAACAATTATTTTTCGGGCTGAGGAAGTGTGTAAACGCCCTACACCGAAACGACAGTGCCGCTGCCACGGAAGAGATGGATGCTTGGTTCGCGTCTCCTGCCGCCTTAAATCCCCCCCTCGCTTCACATAGCGCTTGCTTGTCGATCTCCTCCTTATGGACCGGTGGATACCTGTACTGTTTTACATGTATAGGTATATTATCTGTAGTAAGAATAGAGTGTTTAACGAAGGTAGTAAATTTGAGGTTTTTTCCAGGAAGATGGAAGCAGTCTCCATACTCTTCAAGTATGGTGTTTACGTGATCTGCTTTTTCTTCGTTCAAATGCTCTATGTTTATTGAAGCCTGAAGTCTTGGTATATGACTAGATATGTCTGAAATTTTAGAGGAGACCCTCGGGCAAACGTATCGTTTGGATTTAGGTGATCCTCAAGACCTGTTGATTCTGGAAGCGTGTCGACAGAATCCTTGAGGCTGGAAGCGTGTTACTGAAATTAGAAGGACCCTCAAAGTCTAGAAGCCCTGGAAGCGTGCTGCTAGAATCCTTGAGGCACGAAGATGCTGGTGACGCATCTTGTGTAATAAGAGTATCTTCCCGGTCCTGTGGCACCAGAAGAGCATTTAGTAAATCTGAATCTGAAGATTTCCCATAATTGGTTAGCTTTCCTTGGCTCTTAGAAGACTCCGTCAGATCCTTGGAAGCGAGAGGCTGAACAGAGTTGATAGAATACGAAAACTCCTCGGAATTTAATAAATTAAAATCTGAAGATTTCCCATGGTTGGAGAGCTCTCCTTGGCTCATAGATTTAGAAATTAACTGAGGGTGCTTTTCAAAGTCACCTGGTAATAAGTAGTCCTCTAAAGGCATTGGGTAAACCTCTGTGGTGTAGTCTTGCACTGTCAAATTGTAAACTTTAACATGCCTCTTCCCTCGGGAATTTTTGACGAGTGCTTCACATAAGAATAAACCTTTAACCGGTTCGCTTCGAGGTATATATCCCTCTTCCTTTTCTGGATTGCTGATGTTGAACTCAATGTCAACGATGGAGCGTGAAGGCACCATGATGTCTTCGCTCTTGTAGATTGGTACTTGAATGTTCTCAAATGTTAAACATTCGTGTTTGTAATCGATAATGGCATCGTTATGCTTTAAAAAATTGGCACCTATTATGCCGTCGGCGGGTATGCCAAAATCGTTCCTGACGATGTAAAATTTAGTACTCCTTCCCATGATTTCAAAAGTGGCTGATTCTAATACTTTAATCGGTTTACTAAAAATCCCCTTTAACTTCAGCCTATTTTTTATATTTATGGGTGTGCTCTATAGGATCCCTACCTTAACGAGATTCACAGAGGATCCTGAGTCCACCATGAAGAAGCAATATCCTTTAAAATTTTTGCAAGTGATGACGACCTTAGGCTGATGTGTTTTTGTCCCTAAGTTCGCGATTCCAATAATTGCTTCTTTATTTAAAGGGTTTTTGTTTATTGGTTCAATGACCGGCGCTGGGTCATCATATTTCTTTAACATAATTTTAGCAAAGCTTGAGCCCTGATTTTCGTTATTAGTGTTCAAGTTTGGCTTGTCGATGGCTCTGCTTGTATCATAATGGGGTGTGCGGTCGCTTGGGCCGGTTCCCTGGCCGCGCGACCGTCGGGCGGCCATCCGCGTTTCCCGACGCTTGCGTCTCGTTTCTATAAGCTAATTTTCGACATTCAGAGACCTTATGACCAGGGTGTTTACAATAATTACATACGTTAGGCGCGTTCGGTCCCGTTTGTCCCGGTACTAGGGGCCTGATTCATGGTCGCGGAACAAAAACGTTAATGCGTTTGCCTATGTTTCTATGTTCCATTCGCGTGATTACGTTAGAGGGTAGTCCGTTTACGAATGCTTCTAAGACTTCTCCTTTGACTTCATTATTAAAGAAGCGAGGGTTGCTGATGCCCTGGCGTCTATTTCCGTCTAGTATTGCGGACCGTAAATCTTTAATTCTACCCACGTATTTTAAGATGGTTTCACTGGGTAATTTGTATGCATTGGCCAATTCTCCTTGATATTGCGCTACCGATTTATTTGGGGCGAAAATATTTTTTAGTTTGTCTAATAAGTCCACTATGTGTGTATACACGTTTCTTTCAATTACTTGATAAGCGTCGCCTTCAATTTTGTTGATTATAAATTGCACAAGTTGTGGTTCTTGCACAGACGGTAATAAATCACGAGCACGTTCACATGCTCGGGCGAATTGGAAAATGGAAATCCTATAACCGTTGAACGGGGGAATATTTGCGACTACGTCTTTTAGTTTTAATGCTGGTACGATTACCGAGGGTTCTTCACGTATTGGGTTATCAGCACATTCATCGTAAGCGGACGCGGCGCGAGAGGTTTCGTTCTTTCTCTGCTCTAGATTATTTACTTGCTCTGGTAGTCTACGCAACTGTGATAGTTCTGATTGTATTTTTGAAAGAACGTCGAATAATGAATTCGCGTCAATATGATCGGCTGGTTTCTCGCGATCGCCTAAGTTCTTTTGTTTCTTTTCTGTTTCTGAGTCAATACTCACTGAGCTTTGCGATCTCGTATTGTGAGCCATTGTGAATATGTTGTATAATGGATTTCAAAAGTTTATTTTAGCTCCCGTTTCGATCGATTGTATGATATGTACGTATATACGTTAATTATTATCGAATCGTTGTGATTCCGGAAGTCTACTAGCTCGCGATTCGACAGAAATAAGCTATATTCCTCGGTGCACTCTATGCACATAAACCCGAACCGAGCGACGGTAAGGCGTGCCCTACACCGTCCGCAACCGCTTTCGGTCGGTGTTCCTCTTACCGTGAGGGTGTGTTTAAATATTTTATGCCAAGCTAGTTGTTCGGTCGGAGTTAGATCCTGATAGCAATTCCTGCGGCTGTCGTTACGCGATGAATATAGCCGGTACCCCTCTGGCAATAAAATATTTTTATTTACTAAGTAAACTCAAAAGCGTGACTATATTAGAATAATAGTACTAAATCTGTATTGAGATAGAAGTATAGTCTGTTGATTATATTGAATATAATTTTAATAAATCAAATGTTAATTCTTTTTGGTCACCCTGCATTCACCGGATTTACCAGGGACCAGAAGTCTTACAACCTGTCTAGAAATAGAATAAAAGTAATATCTTAACTTACCAATAATTGGTTAGGAGTATAGAATTAGCGATTAGTACACTGGATTCTCCTTGTAGATGGTCCTCCAAATCGATTGATTATAAGCGCTCTTAATTATGGTAATGACGGCTGATTCAGGATGGATCGGTAGCCGGACGTTGAAATAATTAGTAGAATGTCGTAAGGGGAAATAGCACTTTATTTTATATTTAAGTTAGGCAACTAATATTACTAGCGTCTGCTAACGCTACGAAACTCTGAGTACAAAAATGAAAGCCTTATAGACTGTATGAACTGGGAGCTTGTCGACTCGTATGCCGGATTACTACGTTGAGAGTTATTCGTGTTAGCTATTCGAAGTTTAGAATAGTAATATGTGTGAACTGCTCTATAGTTGGAATAGTAATGCTTGAAGCTGGGCTCGCTCTGAGCTCCTCCGGTTTTCGGATGTTGGTGGGGAAAATGCTGCAAAGGGAGCGCCTTGATGTACGAGGTGGGATAGGGCCCTCCATGCTTTTGCATAGAGTCTTCCTATGCTGGTGGGAGATCCGTGGGCGTGAGTATAGCGAGTGGGAAGCGCTGTTGGTAGGGAGCGCTACGTCACTCGGGGCTTCCCTGATGTGTGAGAAGTATGGCGATAGCGCTACTGCATGACTTCACCATCTGCATTCCAGGCCGGTTGTATCAGCTTCTGCCTGTTGTTCTCCGGATTTCTTCTTTATCTTATCGGCCAGGCGATTAAGAGTATTGATCGACGGCCGACTTGCATCACCATGCACAGTTTAAGACGCTTATAATATTACAGTGAATAAAATATTATTTTACTTATATTCTTAACTAAATACAATGTTAGTAAAGGCGCTACGTTATATGGGATGCGCGTAGCATAGAGTATATACAGGGTGTCCTACACCACTCTTACACCCCTTTTCTTTCAAAAACTAAGCATTTTGGAAAAAAATGTTTTGAACAAAAATTGTATGGTTTTGAGGGGAACATAAGACGGTGTCATTGGTTTGATCTTGGATGGCATCGTTAAGGTCAAGTCAAGGACACCTTTAATTTTTTAAATGGAACTGCCTACTTTTTATAGCACTATGTTATAGCTTATCTCGAGAGCTTTTCAAAACACTATAATAAAGTATTTTTTTATTAAGTATTTTGTGAGTTATTTTATATTTTAGTCTGACATATTTTGATATAAAAATTAAAATATCTCGTAAAATATTTAGTTCTCGATAATCTTACCGTAATACTTTTATGCACAGAATAATGAGACAAATCAATCAGTAAAAAAATTAATTAATAACGTTACATTTGCATTGACTGTTGCCTTGCCTTTTCGTATTGCATTCTCTTATTAATTTCAACACTTCAGAAGTTAGTCTGACTGTGTAGTTTCAAATGCAAATATAAAATTATTACTTATTAATTATTCTTATAGTCTATGTTGTGGTACGGTTTTTATGTCACCCGCTAGAGCAATTGAGCGTTGATTATATACGGGATGAATCGCAAGTATGAATATTTCATTTAGTATTACTCTTTCTGAACGAACAATTTTCTTTAAACTTTATTCCTTTTACCTCTTAGGGGTGAGTTAATATAAAATTTATTGTTTATTTATAATTAGACGTGCGGCTAGGATGTCACACGTGTCTGTAAGTAAGATTTGCCGAAAATTTTCGAAACACATCA
>NW_021849443.1:0-1591 GCF_003651465.1 Formica exsecta
TCACTTACAGGTACGTAACTAAGTCGTTCCCAACGGAGGAAACTCTTCGTACACCGGAAAAGCAGGAGGTACCGCCCGCGACGGGACTTTGACAATTTTCGACTTTCCGTACACCGGAGGTACCGCCCGCGGGCTACTCAGTACGTGCTCGATCGTCCGTAAGCCGGAGGTACCGCCCGCGACGGGACTTTGACAATTTTCGACTTTCCGTACACCGGAGGTACCGCCCGCGGGCTACTCAGTACGTGCTCGATCGTCCGTAAGCCGGAGGTACCGCCCGCGACGGGACTTTGACAATTTTCGACTTTCCGTACACCGGAGGTACCGCCCGCGGGCTACTCAGTACGTGCTCGATCGTCCGTAAGCCGGAGGTACCGCCCGCGACGGGACTTTGACAATTTTCGACTTTCCGTACACCGGAGGTACCGCCCGCGGGCTACTCAGTACGTGCTCGATCGTCCGTAAGCCGGAGGTACCGCCCGCGACGGGACTTTGACAATTTTCGACTTTCCGTACACCGGAGGTACCGCCCGCGGGCTACTCAGTACGTGCTCGATCGTCCGTAAGCCGGAGGTACCGCCCGCGACGGGACTTTGACAATTTTCGACTTTCCGTACACCGGAGGTACCGCCCGCGGGCTACTCAGTACGTGCTCGATCGTCCGTAAGCCGGAGGTACCGCCCGCGACGGGACTTTGTCGATTTTCAACTTTTCATACACCGGAGGTACCGCCCGCTAGCGACTCAGTACGTGCTTGTTTGTCCGTATGCCGAAGGTACCGCCCGCGACGGGACTGTGACGATTTTCAACTTTTCGTACAATGGAGGTTCTGCCCGTGAGCTACTCAGTACGTGCTCGATCGTCCGTAAGCCGGAGGTACCGCCCGCGACGGGACTTTGACGATTTTCGACTTTTCGTAAGCCGGAGGTACCGCCCGAACGGGACTTTTAAGATTTTCGACTTTCCGTACACCGGAGGTACCGCCCGCGGGCTACTCAGTACGTGCTCAATCGTCCGTAAACCGGAGGTACCGCCCGCGGCGAGACTTTGACGATTTTCGACTTTCCGTACACCGGAGGTACCGCCCGCGAGCAACTCAGTACGTGCTCAATCGTCCGTAAACCGGAGGTACCGCCCGCAACGGTACTTTGACGTTTTTCGAATTTCCGTAAACCTGAAGTACCGCCCGCGAGTAACTCAGTACGTGCTCGATCGTCCGTAAGCCGGAGGTACCGACCGCGACGGGACTTTGACGATTTTTGAATTTTCGTACACCGGAGGTTCCGCCCGCGAGCGATTCAGTACGTGCTCCATCGTCCGTAAGCCGAAGGTCGCGACGGGACTTTGTCGATTTCGTCCGTAAGCCGGAGGAACCGCCCGCGACGGGACTTTGACGATTTTCGACTTTCCGTACACCGGCGGACGATTTTCGAATTTCCGTACCCCCGTAGGTACCGCCCGCGGCGGGACTTTTCGATTTTCGACTTTTCGTAAGCCGGAGGTACCGCCCGCGACGGGACTTTGACGATTTTCGACTTTCCGTATTCCGAAGGTACCGCCCGCGAGCTACTCAGTACGTGCTCGATCGTCC
>NW_021849444.1:0-270 GCF_003651465.1 Formica exsecta
AGTGAGTCTTATGAGAATTTATTAATATAAAAAATAAAAATGTGCCGCTGGGACGTCACAACGCAAGTTTCCTTCGTTCGGAACGACTTAGTTACGTGCCTTTAAGCAAAATTTGCCGAAAGTTTTGATAACACAACAAGGAAATTGAGAAACAACGCTTCTCGGCACACAGAGTTAATATCGCTAGGTACGCGAATTTCCTTTGTTTGGAACGACTTAGCTATAAGCCTGAAAGCGAGATTTGCCGAAAATTTTTATAACACATCAAGG
>NW_021849445.1:0-773 GCF_003651465.1 Formica exsecta
TCCTTTGTTCGGAACGACTTAGTTACGTGCCTATAAGCGAGATTATACGAAAATTTTTGTAACACATCAGGGAAATTGAGGAACAACGCTTCTCGACTCACAGAGATAAGAACACTATGTACGCAAGTTTCCTTCTTTCGGAACGACTTAGTTACGTGCCTATAAGCGAGATTATACGAAAACTTTTGTAACACATCAGGGAAATTGAGGAACAACGCTTCTCGACTCACAGAGATAAGAACACTATGTACGCAAGTTTCCTTCTTTCGGAACGACTTAGTTACGTGCCTGTAAGCGAGAGTTGCCGAAAATTTTCATAACACATCAAGGAAATTGAGGAACAATGCTTCTCGACTTACAAAGCTAAGATGGAAGTGTACGTGAGTCTCCTTCGCTCGAAACGACTTAGTTACGTGCCTGTAAGCGAGAGTTGCCGAAAATTTTCATAACACATCAAGGAAATAGAGGAACAACGCTTCTCGGCACACAAAGCTAAGATCGCTATGCACGCAATTCCATAACACATCAAGGAAATAGAGAAACAACGCTTCTAGACTCAAAAAGATATGATCGCTATGTACGGAATTCTCCTTCGTTCGGAACGACTTAGTTACGTACCTGCAAATAAGATATACCGAAAGTTTTTATAACACATCAAGGAAATTGAGGAACAATGCTTCTCGACTTACAAAGCTAAGATACAAGTGTACGCGAGTTTCCTTTGCTCAAAACGACTTAGTTACGTGCCTGTAAGCGAGAGTTGCCGAAAATTT
>NW_021849446.1:0-416 GCF_003651465.1 Formica exsecta
AGGCTCTCACAGAGACCGTTAATTGTATTATTTACGCCGAATTCGTAATTCGAATAAATTAATAGAAATCGATTCGTCTCGTCAAGTCATCGTCGATTTTGCCGGATAGATATTTATCGCTCTCAAGTATTTGACTGTTATAACGTAATACTCTGAAAATTTCCCCTCCTTTTTCTCCCATCCACATTCGATCAAAATGCTAACAGTATAAAATATCAAAAAATATACAATATAACAGAAAAGAATTCAGTTTCATTCGAGACACGAACGTCGACGCTTCGCGAGCAGTTTAAACTATTATAACCGCGCTATCGAGAGCGCTCCAGTCTTCACAAAATGGATATAGTCATCGATATACAAGGTTTCCGCGATGCCAATGCAAAGTTTATCCCCAAGGAAGCCGCTATTATCGCGCT
>NW_021849446.1:643-921 GCF_003651465.1 Formica exsecta
TATTGTGGTTGGATTTCGAAAATTCGGAATCTTTCATTGCGCATTACGCAACGTATATAAATTAAAATATTGGTTGATCGAGCGAAATAAAATAATATACGGCAATACGAACGTTAGTACTCAAGCTACTTGTGGTTCTCCGGATAATTGGAATATAAACGACGGTGACGACGACGACGAGGACGACGAAAACGAAGGCGACGAAAACGAGGAAATCAGTAGTGCGTATGAGATTTCGCGTGATAGAAATGAAATAGAGAAAAAAAATCTGCAAAAAT
>NW_021849446.1:5237-5560 GCF_003651465.1 Formica exsecta
ATAGAAAAAAAATGCTGCGTTAATGTTAACAATACTAAAACTAATAAATTTAAATGTGAGAAGCAAGAAAATCTTAGATGCTTTGAGTATGCATTAGAATGTATACTTAATCCTGCTGATGATAATAAAGGAAGATCTTCCAAATATGATATATCGAGGTATGAAATGTTAAATGTGAATTATCCTGTACAAATTATAAAAGAAAATATGAAAAAATATGAAGATTTTTTAAATATAGCTATAAATGTTTATCAAGTGGATGAGAATAATGGTAAGTTGTTTACTATTGGACAAGCTATTACAAGTGATAATTATAAAGATAG
>NW_021849447.1:0-8583 GCF_003651465.1 Formica exsecta
AATCAACTACGCGTCGATGTCGTAAAATTGCACGTCGGAGATATTGGATTATAGCGTGTAATTCGTACGATCCCTCAAGAATCGTAATTTCCTTATCGTCGTTATCAAAATAAAATTTATTATTCCAAGAATTCACGTTCGATATCGTATGATATTAGGTGTACAACATTGCTTCCGCCGTTTTTCTTCCGAAATTCGAGGCTTTATTGTAAAAAACTGGTTATACATTTATGATTCAAAGTATTGTTCATCGCTGGCCACTACTTTCTCCCATCTTTCGGGAAGCGTACGAATCCCATGTTGAAAAAACTGGTCATCTTTTGAAGCAATCCACGAATGGATCCAATTTCTTACTTCTTCCTAAGACTGGAAGTGCTGGTCAACCAGGCCGTGTGCCATTGATCGAAACAAGTGATAGTCAGAGGGAGCAACGTCTGAAGAATACGGCGGGTGGGGTAGGACTTCCCATTTCAACGTTTCCAAGTATGTCTTGACCACTTTCGCAACATGGGGTCGAGCATTGTCATGCTGCAAAATCACTTTATCGTGTCTCTCGTTGTATTGCGGCCGTTTGTCTTTTAATGCTCGGCTCAAACGCATTAATTGCGTTCGATAACGATCGCCTGTGATTGTTTCAGTCGGTTTTAACAGCTCATAATACACTACGCCGAGCTGGTCCCACCAAATACAGAGCATGACTTTGGAGCCGTGAATATTCGGTTTGGCCGTCGACGTGGAAGCATATCCGGGATATCCCCATGATTTTCTGCGCTTGGGGTTATCGTAATGAACCCATTTTTCGTCCCCAGTCACAATGCGATGCAGAAATCCCTTCTGTCTTTCCTTTCAAGCAACTGTTCACAAGCAAACAAACGCCGTTCAACATTTCTCGGTTTCAACTCGTACGGCACCTAATTTCCTTGCTTCTGAATCATTCCCATGTCTTTGAGGCGTTTTGAAATTGCTTGTTGAGTCACTCCCAATGATCGTGCTAATTCTTCTTAACTTTGACTCGAGTCTTCATTAAGTAATGCCTCCAATTTTGCATCTTCGAAAACCTTCTCTCTTCCACCGCTATGCCGGTCTTCTACGTGGAAATCACCGTTCTTGAAGAGTTGAAACCACTCATGACACGTTCTTTCACTAATAGCGGCCTCACCATAAGTATTTGAGAGCATTCGATGAGCCTCAGCCGCAGATTTTTTCATATTGAAGTAGAAAATTAAAACCTCCCGCAAATGACGAGAATTTGGCTCATAAACTGACATTTTCAATCGAGAATAACTTTATGATGCAGACACAAATCGACTAATGTTTCTATGGGATTATGTTGACAGATGCCCAAGTTTATTGCATGACGTCATTGATCTATTTATTTCGACCACTAAAGCTTACCGCTAAAGCCATCTATAGGAAAACGGCAAGCCATCTATAGGAAAACGACGGAAGCAAAGTTGTACACTTAATAAGTTTCAAAGTCTGTTAAACCAAGCTCGTAATTGTCATCGTTTAAATCTATAGCCGGAAAGTAGCTTACAGCAAGAACGCTACTCTTGTCAGTCAACGTAAGTGTGGGTGACATGCTGGAAAATTGTCGAACGAATACTGGAGTCGCGATGGTGAATTGTCAGGCTTTAAATTCATATCGATCATCGACCGTTTGAAGAAATCGAAGACACAATTGTCCACAAATACTTTGATTATAATTTTGATAGGCCGTGTGATTGTATTCTATATTTGCAACATTCTGTCCAAAATATCGCACTAATTCCTTGGGCGGTCGAAGATTTCCAAAACTATCGAAATATACTACACGATCTCCCCTCTTTGCATACGCAACCCAATGAGTACCGGAACCATCGAAGTCATCCAAATTGACAATACCGCTCTCATTTCGGCGTACACCGTTTATCGGTAAATTATTGCACATGAAAACGCCTCTAAAAAATTGTATACGCATACGTCTTGCAAGTTGTTCCAATTGTACATTGATTGTTACACCGGCAGGCATTTTTTCGTTATTTTGACGTTTTTTTTTTTTTTAGCCGCTGTTGAGAACCCTCGTCCACGCTTGTATGGAATGAAATAAAGTCCGTGACCTTCCATGGCGGGGTTATGACATTGCATTTTCTCGAGCTGACGTTGCACCGCCTTGCTATCGTTCACCGCCTTCGCGATATTGTTGAAAGGTGTTTCATTTGTAATGAACTAAGGTGCGTCAACAATAATTCGTAAAATTTTGGACTGGTATCTTTGGACAATTTCGACATTAGAATTTGCCGCTGTGCCCCATAGTTGTAGTCCGTAAGTCCAAATCGGCTTCATTATGCATTTGTATAACAAAACTTTGTTTTCAATTGTGAGCTGTGATCTATGTCCCAACAGCCTGTAAGTCTTCCTCAATGGTAGGCCCAGTTGATTTCGTTTAGTGGAGATATGTTTTTTCCAAGTTAGCTTCTTGTCCAGGTGGACCCCTAGGTATTTGGCTTCATTAGCTTGCGGGATTTGTGTACCGTAGATGCAGACGGGAGGGCACGATTTATGCTTTAAGGTGAAAGTCACTTGAACAGATTTAGATTTGTTGACTTTGATTCTCCATCTTTGGAACCATGATTCTATACTATTGGGACTGCTCTAGAGCATTTCTGAAGCAGTAATTGGGTTATGATGAGCCGAGAGGATCACTGTGTCGTCCGCGAAGGTGCCTATTGTCATGCCAGGCCGGATAGGCAAATCAGCTGTGTAAAGCAGATATAATATTGAGCCCAGTACACTATCCTGGGGGACTCCGGCATGTATATCATATAGTTTTGCAATCGCCTCATTATGCTTCACAAAGAAGTGCCGATTACCCAGATATAACTTAAAAAGTTTATGAAAACTAGCAGGATAATTCAGCTTTATTTTGTGGAGCAAACCCTCGTGCCAGACTTTATCAAAGGCCTTGGATACATCTAGAAATACTGCTGTACAGTATTCTCCGATTTCGAAAGAATTTTGTATTTTGTCAACCAGCCTATGTACCTGATCCAAGGTACAGTGCTTTCGCCTAAATCCGAACTGGTGCTCCGGGATGAGTTGCTTTGAGTCTATTATTGCCATTAGTCTTGCTAGGATCAAACGTTCCAACATCTTAGACGGTATTGGGAATAAACTAATTGGCCTATATGATGAGGCATCTTCCGAGTATTTGCCAGGTTTCAGAATCATTATGACTTGGGCAACTTTCCATTGCAGAGGAATGTATCCAATTTTTAGTATACAGTTGAATAACTGAACTAAGTAGGTAACCCCCACAGCGAGTAGTTCTCTAAGTAGTTGGGCTGTAATTAAATCATATCCAGGGGCTTTCTTCAATCCTACATTCCGGATAGTATTCAACACCTCCCGCTCTGTGACCTTAGTCATAGAGAAGTCAGTCCAAGAAGATATGAGGTCATTAGTATCCGCGCTGGTTACTTCAGCATCTGTAGGTTTATCACTGGGATTGGACATAAAAGTACTAATTAGATAGATAGCAAATGTTTCTGCCTTTTCCGAATTACTCCTAGCCCATTCACCGTCCGTTTTACGTATAGGCGGGGACGATGTTTGGGGCTGCTTTAACTTCCTGGTCGCCTTCCACAATAAGTAGTCTGTTGCTTTTGTAGCATCAAGGCTCTTTAGGTATTGTTGAACTCCTTTGTTCCTTTCGCTAGCGAGCATATTTTTTAGTTCTTTAGTAATGTTGTGCCTCTAGCCGCTAAGGAAGAGATCTTTAGGGATTTATACGCCCAAAGGATTAGGATCCACGCTCGAAATAAGACACTCCCGAACGTTAGGTATAAATTGATATATTTCGTCGAGATCTTCTCGTTGTTCATATCCGACTTCTGTTTGTATCCAGGCTTGTCGCATCTTTTCGGTTATATTTAAGAATTGTTCTTCATTTTCCTGCAGAACCTTTTCAACATTATCCACATACGCAATTGTTGCGTTTAATATTTTAATCTGATTTTTCATCGCGGGCTGCAGCGTTTGCTGATTTTTTTGCATGAGATTTAATTGCTCCTTTATAATTTTTTCGTCGTCTGCGTCCATTGTGCCGAAGAGTGTTTTGGCTATCGTTCCTAGACCGTCTGTACGGAAGTTTTTCGTGCGTGTTGTCTCGTCGTGTTGTGCGAACGGTTCTTTGATTTTTTTTCGGGTGTTATGGCTCCCAACTGTCACGAGCTATTTTTCAGTGTTGCTCAAAATTCTGTTAGGAGTCAGTATCCCTTAGTGGAGGTGTCAGACGTGTCGGACCATTTCGCCCGTTCCTTTCGGGAGCAAATCTCGGCGCCCGCGCTTGTTCGTGAGGTCGCGTTGTTGGGTCTTCCGGATTTAGTAATCGATCGTGACGTTAATTTTGTGCCGGAAGTGCCTGTGGACGCGCCGTCGCCCCATATTAATCGGGGTCGCGGACTTGAATTTCGGTGGGATCCGGCGCCTCGTTTTGTGGGTCGTGGTCGCTTTCTCGACCCTGAGCCTCGTCCTGTGGATCGTGGTCGTGCCCTTCTTCAGGCTATGCGGGAGTAGAACCTGGGTCGCGGTGCTGGACGTGGACGTTAAGGTAGGAATTTTTTATTTCCGATTCTCTTATTATTTATTCTATTTTTTATTTTGTTCGTGCATTTTCTTTCTCTTTCTTCTTTTTCTTACTCTTTAATTTTCGATAAATGGTTTCAATCGATTTAGTGCCTTAATTTTTCGCGATAATTTGTTTTTTTTGACAAAATTCGCATTTTGTTATATAGTCTTCGACATCTTTTGTTAATCCTCGCCAATTGTGCATTAGGCGATTTCGATTAATCGTGCGCTCTTTTCCCTGATGCCCTCCCACAGGTGCATCGCGATATTCGTATAGAATACGTCGCTTCTCGTCTTCCGTGTATTCTCGCGTTATCTTCGTGACGATGCTCTCATCCTCCTCGACGCTGTTGATATCCGCCACGTCGACTTAGCGCGTCAGCGTTTTTGTTCGCTGTCCCGGCCTTGTGTATGATCTCATAATCGTATTCTTCTAATTTTAATCTCCATCTAATTAATCGAGATCCAGGGTCGGTTACATTAAATAACCATACGAGCGATTTATGGTCTGTGACTATCGTAAATTTCGTCCCGTATAAGTACGGTCGAAAATGTTTAACGGCCCATACTATTGCTAATAGTTCTTTTTCGGTCGTATTATAATTTTGTTCGGCTTTTGCTAATATTCGACTGGCATATGCTATTGGTTGATCTTGGCCTATTTCTCCTTGCGATAATATCGCTCCGATTGCATAATCTGATGCATCGGTCGTTACGATAAATTCTTTTTTGAAATCTGGGTATTTTAGTAAAGGTGCCGTCGTTAATTTTTCTTTAAGCATTTCAAATGCTTGTTGTTGTTCTTGCGTCCACTCAAATTTATTTTCCTTTTTGGTTAACTTCGTTAGTGGTTTCGCGATTTTAGAGAAATTTTCAATAAATTTTCTATAATATCCGGCTATTCCTATAAAAGCTTGAATATCTCTTACTTTCCTAGGAGTCGGAAAATTTCTTACGGCTTCCAATTTAGCTGGATCCGGCGATATTCCGTTTTCTGTAATTATATGACCTAAGTATGTCACTTCTTTTCGTAGGAATTCGCATTTGTCCGGCTGTAATTTCAGATTGTTTTCTCGCAATCTTCGTAGGACTTCGATGAGTCTCTTGTTATGATCTTGTAAGCTGGCTCCGTAGATTACGATGTCATCTAAATATACTAAGCATTTTATTCCTCGTATGCATATCAGTATTGAATTCATTAGTCTTTGAAATGTGGCTGGCGCATTTTTTAATCCGAAGGGCATTCTATTGTATTCGTAATGCCCGTGAGGTGTGGAAAAAGCAGTTTTGCATTTGTCGCCTTCTTCCATCGGAATTTGGTGGTATCCGGATGCTAAATCCAGTGTTGTAAAGTACTTGGCGTTTCCAAGTTGATCTAATATATCCGTTATATTCGGTAAGGGAAATGAATCTCCTATTGTTAGATCATTTAATTTTCTAAAATCTACGACTACCCGTAATTTCGGTTTTCCTGACGCATCGGCTTTCTTAGGGACTACCGATAACGGTGCGTTCCATTGGCTCATGCTTGGTCGGATTATTTTATTTTTTTAACATTTCTCGGACTTGTCGATTTACTTCTTCTTTATGCTTCTCCGGCAGGCGGTAAGGCCGTACGTTGACCGGTGAGCTATCTGCTTGCGTTGCAATCTTATGCGCGATTGTGTTGGTGCAAGTCAGTGGTTCTCCTTCGATGTGGAATATGTCGCTGTAATTTTCGCATATCTCTTTTATTGCTTTTAATTCTTCCTTATTTAAATGTTCGCTTCGAAGGGCTCGTGTTACCTTTTCGGTACGCGGGATGTCATCTTCTCTCCTTTTCGCTTGTGTGGCGTTTATTTCCACCGTGTTTTCTTGTGCGATTTCTTCAATTGTTACTTGCGGCATTAACATTTCGATTATGTTATCCATTGTGCTTATTACACTTGCGGGACATAGATAATTTTGTAGGTCGACCAGATAGCTTCCTATAAATACTCCTGGTGCGGCTTCTTCTGCCTGAATGATGCCTATCATATTTTTATTCGTAGCTACTTGTATTATTGTTTCACTACGGGGTTGCAATGTGGTTTTCTGATACGGATATAATTTCAAAGTATTCCGTCCGATTCTGAATTATTTCTTCGAGTAATTGCAACTGGCTCCTTGTTTCTTCAGGAAGTCTACTCCTAATATTCCGTCGTATTCGATCGGAAAATCATCTTTTACGACGTACATTTTATGTTTCACTCTACCGTCGTTTAAATTTATTGCGGCGTTGATTCTTCCTATCGTATATACTTTATGTCCTGTTACTCCTGTAAGCGCTATTTTATCTTCTGTTATTAGCGTTTCGTCTTTTAAATGCTTTACTTTAATTAGTGATATAGCAGCTCCCGTGTCAAACAATAAATTTATTTTTCCTTTTTTTGATTCTCGCATAGGTAAAGCGACTAAGTCTAGTCCTGTATGCGTTCGCGGGGCACGCTTCACGTGTGTAACGCGATATTCGATTGCGGGTCGTCGCTGCTTCGTTTCTTCCTTGTCTTCCTCGTCACTGCTGTGCGCAGTGTTAGATCTCCTTTTCGCTTGCTCGTTGCTCTTACGCTTTTTATTTTCCGGTCGCGAATTATATTGTTTGGTTCGGCTCGATTTATTTCTATTGAGTCGTCCGTGTAATAGCCAACATTCTTCTCGATCGTGTCCGGATTTTTTGCAATAATTGCAATATTTATTTACCGTATTTACGCGGGGTTGTCTATCGGGTTTCGGCAATGAAAATTGGTTCGCGTATCGACTAGTTCGACCGTAATGCCCGGTTTTTCCGCATTTTTGACATTTTACATTCGTTTGATTTTCCTGTTTATAGGTCGGTGTAAAATTGATTTTGCATCGCGTGCCGGTCGCGGACGGTCCTTTAACTTTTTCTTCCGCGCTGGCCACTGCTATTGCTTCTTGCAACGTAGCATATCCTCGCGATTGAATAATTGTTTTAATTTCGTCTTGCAATCCTGTTTGGAAATTTTCTAAGGCTTGTTGCTGTATTATTTCCATGATTGCGCGTTTATTATCTACTGTATGATGGCGTCCTTCCATCATCGATTCGTATAGCTCCATGGCTAGTTTGTCGGCTCTAAGTCCGTAAGTTCGCGCGCTTTCTCCATTTCTCTGTTTTAGCGTGTTAAATTCAATTTGTAGATGGATCGTACTCTTTTTACTTGCGTAACAGACCTCTAATTCTCGTTTCAACTGTGCGAAATCTCGAATTTTACGCGTTTGAAAGTCTAGCATCGCTCTGCCTTTTAATTTCGTGCATAATACTGCTCCTAATAGCATTACTTCGTCTAATGGGTCAATATGTTCTACTGCATATGTAGTCGCACTTAGAAATTCTTGTAATTTATTTGGCGATCCGTCGAATTCCGGAATCATTCCGCGAGCTTCTCTTAATGGTAGAAATCCGCGTCCTCTTCGATGTCGTACATCTTCGGGTGTGGACTCGTACGCGGTTTCGGTTCTTTCTCCCGGCGGAGTTCTATGCTCATTGTTTTGTCGGGGTTGCGATCCTCTCATTTTTAAATCGTATATCTCGGCATGCATACTTTTCACTTAATCGCGATTATAATAGTCGGGCGCGATACGTACGGTATATCGATATTGTTGATATCAGCGAGCGAGTAGCGAGTGTCGGTGCATCTCACGCTTATTATATATTTTAATCAATTAGGTCGTTGATTAGGGAGGAGTGTGGTGTTCCTGACTGGAGCATGTCTCGTGCTCCGTCCGTCAGTTGTCTCGTCAGCTGCTTACTCAGCTTCCGAAAACTTGACCGTGACTTCCTTCTCTTTAGTCACGTATCTTATTTTTTTTTATTAATACTCTTTTATTACTTTACTCTTTCTTAATTATCTTTCCTTGATCTCTTTTCTAATTTTAATGCATTGCTTTACTCAGCTCTTTCTTAATCTTTTCTGTTTAACTTTATTGTTTTATCTT
>NW_021849447.1:9087-15263 GCF_003651465.1 Formica exsecta
CTGCTTACTCAGCTTCCGAGAACTTGACCGTGACTTCCTTCTCTTTAGTCACGTATCTTACTTTTATTTTATTAATACTCTTTTATTACTTTACTCTTTCTTAATTATCTTTCCTTGATCTCTTTTCTAATTTTAATGCAATGCTTTACTCAGCTCTTTCTTAATCTTTTCTGTTTTACTTTATTGTTTTATCTTTTAATATATTGAGAAATTGGTCGGGTTACGACAGTAACATAATTTAACTGTTTTTTTATTTGCGGACATCTATTATCCTGCCACAGTTTCCTGATTTTCCTCTTATACGCTACTTTATCCCTGATGTTCGAAAGATACTCATAAGTGTGAGTTTTAGCTGCAATCCAAGGAGTTGCCTCCCAAGCCGCTTGCTGTAAACAGTCATTAATAAGCTGCACCGCTTTCATAAGGTCATTGCCATCTTTTAGAGATATATTTGTGTCCAGATTGGCTGATACATGATCCCGGAAGAGACGCCAGTTTGTTCTTCTATTGTGTAGCCGACAAGTAAGATCCCTACATCTGATTTGACTATTCAATGTTATTATGACTGGAGTGTGATCAGAAGAAAGATCAAAATTCGCCTTACAGTCGATATACTGGCTGGACAAACCTTTAGTGACAGCAAAGTCTATGAGGTCAGGAATTCTATCTTTATCTGCTGGCTAATAAGTAGGCTGACTAGTCGAAATAACATTGAGTTTTAGTAAATTAATTGCATGAATCAACTCACGTCCCTTAGGTGAGATTAGTCTAGATCCCCAATGTACATGCTTTGCATTAAAATCTCCACCAACCATGAAACAAGGTCCAAGTGTGCTGAAGAAACTTTTAAACTGCTCTTCCTTATTATTAAATTTAGGTAGACAATAAATAGTTGAAAAAGTAATAGGGCTGGTCCAGTCTTCAACGACAACGTTAGTGGCTTAGATATGTTTTTCTCGAAATGGGTTTGTTACATAATGTTTAATGTTGTTTTTAATTAGGATGACAGTTCCTTCGTGAGCAGTGCCATCAGGATGCATCGTATGGTAAAATTTGTAGTTGGACATAGAGAAGCTTTTGTTTGTGAAATGCGTTTCAGTTACAAGCATTATGTCGATGTTATTCATATTTATAAAGGCTTTTAACTCAAACATATGTTGGGTTAGCCCATTGGCATTCCATAAAGCAATGTTTAGTGAACTGAACGCACTGGCATTTTAACGATAAGATTAGTCATTAGGTTTGTCATTGTGACCATTTGGTTCATAAGATCATTTAATAGGGCCAGTATTTCGTTATTGTTGACGTTACCTTGCTCTTGCGCTACATCTTTAGTTTAAGTTTGATGCATTCTATGTGAGTGAGTAGGATTTTAGCTAGCTATATAGGCATATAATGCATGTGGAGATCCAGAAAATGTCTGTACGATGTTAGCTTTCGAAGTCGGGGTCTTTGGAGATACTCCCCTAGCTGGAACCCTCACTCTGAGAGGATACTTAGAACTTTGTAGCTGCTTGTATACGGCGTAACCTTTATAGTTGGCTGGGTGATTACCGTTACAAAGTACACACTTGACGTTGTCAGATCTTGTCTTTCTGGAGCAATTTGCTGTCAGGTGTTCCTTGGCACATTTAACACATCTAGCTTTTCTGTAACAAAAACTTTTTGTATGTCCATAGCGCTGACACTTAGCGCATTGAGGAATAACTCGTTTAGGGCGAGGAGGTTCGAAGACAACTCGACAGTGCAGGAGAATCGAGGTATTGTAAATAGATTTGTTGCTTGTTTCTGATTTCAAATCCACAATGAATATTGGTAGAAGGGAGTTGGTTATCGTCTGTTTTATGTTCCATACGTTTACCACCTTGTGACCCATGTCTTCAATCGCATCCTTAATTTCATCGATGTTAGTTGAGGGGTGTATGTTTTTTAGAATTACTCTAAAACTCCTATCTTGTTTCAACTTATAAGTATGGAATTCTGTATCTTTCGTTCGGAGTTTCTTGACTATTATCGAGTATGCATCCGTGGTCTTAGGTTGAATTTTAACTTGCTCCGCTCGTAATACCTTGATTTCATAGTTGCTAGGAACCTTATTATTGAGTAATTCCATAAGGGATCCCATCCTTTCCTGCACCCCTGCCGGCCGCCGCACCGCCTTGCAGACGCCCACCATCTCAGCCTGCCTTACAGCCATTACAGGTGTAGTGCCTCCCGCCATCAATCTCTCCTTCCATCTTCATTTTTTAATATTTTTTGATATTATTATTCCGTGCGCTGATGATAGCCCCAAAAAAAGGGCCGAAACGTTCGCTTTACGCAAATTTTTATGCTACATTGAGATTTTGTTTGTAATAAACTTTTATGTCATTATTGCGCTGGGCTCTCATTGCCATTGTATCTTATTCTTAACTGATTTTTATCTTTAGAGCCTTACTTTTATATTTAATTTTGTTACAAGCTGTAAAAATGTGTTTTTATTTCTTTTTTCAGTACATTAGTTTCGTGTTTGGACAAAACGCTGTCCTATGTTTTAAATCATGGATAAAATACAGTAAAATTATCATAAAAAATAGATTGAAGACCGAGTTCTTACGCAAATGTATTAGATTTAACATCGTTCCTCTGCATTTGTCCAATGTTCGGTTCAATTTTTTTTGTCAAGAATCTGCCTTTTACAATAATGTCTTTAAACATTGTAGACAGCTCTTTAGCAGAAGATTACTACAGATTGAACTCTTTGACACATATTTGTGTATCAGATCGGCACATACCCAGATTTATAAACTTTCTCGTTCTTTATACCGTGACATTCCGATGTCTGTCTGTAACTCATTTTTTACTAGACAATGAGGACCATTGTACTCTTTTTTTATTAACCATCATGACAAACTTAACAAGAAATTTGATCGCTTATTGACTGAACATAAAGTTAAGACTGGAGACATCAAACCGATACATTATTTTTACCGTTTCTTGACTCATCCACATAACAACGTTAGAGAATGTCGTTTTTCCTTTAAACCACTCAACACTCCAGAAAACACACTTTGTCGTAACATTAAGATTGGAATTGACCCACATATGTTTAATGATAAAAAACAGCCTTCTTTACACATTAATGATAAGTGGTTTGTTAACCTTTCTTTTACCTTTGTTCCTCAAGATGTACAGAGCTTATTGCAATTGGGCGATAATTTCAGTCTTCCTATTAATAACAATGACAAACTAACCACAGAGTTTATAAAAAATATCGAGAGCAACCTTATTAAACTTCCTCCAGCAACACAAGTGGCAATTAGAAACCGTTCAGTTAATATTATTAATAATCTCCCTAATTACTGGATCCCTAAATGCGAATTCAATACATATATAAAACAATTAATTCATACTCCACTAAATTTTTTAAACAAAACAATAATCTTATTGTCACATGTGCGGATAAGGGAAACATTACTGTCGCTCTGGATAAAGACATATACTTCAAGAAAATTAAAGAATTATTGACTGACAATAACATATAACGTCGTTAAAAAAGACCCGACAAAAAAGCTCACATCATGTCTACGCGATTTATTGAAGAGATGGAAAGAGTCTGAGTTCATATCAGCCTCCACTTATAGATTTTTGTTATGTAGCGACGGTGTTTTACCAAGAGCATACGGACTCCCTAAAATTCACAAGCCGAACTGCCCTTTTCGTCTCATTGTTTCCTCCCTTAACAGTCCTTTATACAATTTAATTTCTTTTATCCATCGCATAATGCTTAAAAGTTTTTTCACTGCATATAGCCACATCAATAACAGCTTTGAACTGGTAAAAAAGCTTTCTGATATACACATCAATAAAGATTTCCGTTTGATTTCGCTAGACGTCACTTCCTTATTTACCAATATTCCCATCGAAATGGCGATCGAGAGTGTCTCTTCCAGATGGAATTACATTTCTACGAATTGTATCATATCTAAATTTGAATGTATTACTGCTGTTAGACTAATATTAAACTCTACTTTTTTCACTTTTAATGGAGTGATTTACCAACAAACATTCGGTACGCCTATGGGGTCTCCTCTTTCACCTATTATCGCAGACATAGTATTACAGGACTTGGAAACCAGAGCTCTCGAATCTTTGACTTTCACCTCTCCATTTTTTGTTAGGTACGGAGATGACATTGCATTAGCAGCCCCTTCCACTTTTCTCGATCATACTCTGAACATTTTTAACGCCTTCCATCCACGCTTGCAATTTACAATGAAGATTGGTGAAGAAAATAAACTCAAATTTTTAGATGTCACCATAATTTTAGTCGATAACCAACTGATATTTGACTAATACCATAAACCAACGTTTTCTGAGAGATATTTACATTTCTTTTCCAATCACCCGTTATGTCAAAAAAGAGGTACCGCGATAGGCTTAGTCGATAGAGCATTTTTACTATCACATCCGACGTTCCAACGTAAAAACTTTAAGTTAGTGGTTGAGATTCTGTGGATAATGGTTATCCTCTGGATTTCGTTTTCAATATCCTACATGAACGTCTTAAGATCCTTTTTTCATAAGACAAACTCTAATTTTGACAACAAAAAACAGATTGATGAGTCTGAGAGAATCTCTTTTTTCACAATACCGTATTGTTCCTGTAATTTCTGAACAATTTAAGAACATCACTAGAGACTTAAATGTTAAATTGGTAACATATGTCAAGGTCAAAGTTATTGGAGGTAGGTACGTTAATCTAAATATTTACCATTAAATTATTATATCGAAGTCTTAATAAATCGAACAAATTCATTAGAGCTCACAAAGATTTTTGTCCACAATCTACTTGTAATAATGTTGTCTATAAAATTAACTACGATAATTGTGATGCGTCTTATGTGGGATAGACGAAAAGACAATTACATACTAGAATTTCAGAACATAGATATCATATCCGGAGAAACACGACCAACCACTCCGTTATAACAGATCATAGATTAGCCTATAACCACGATTTTAATTGGGACAATGTTGAAATATTAGATAAAGAACCACATCTACATAAACGATTAATTTCTGAAGTTTTACATATAAAAATGCAAAAAAATAGTCTAAATTTGCAGACAGATACTGAATGTCATCCTGAAACGTATTTGAATGTACTCGAGAAACTCTCTAAAATTTGAATTACATTATTATCTTTGTTTTTTACAAAGCATAATTTTTACTTGATATTGACATTATGTACACACTTCTCCATACCTATACTTTTTGTATTTTAATCGACTCGACCGTCTTTAATTTATTTCGTACATTGTAATTTACACTATTTATTTATCTAATATTACCGTATTCGTCCATCTTGACAATAGTTTGCGCTGTTTTAACTACGTATTGACTACTAATTTTATATTTCTTCGACTTTATAAATTTATTTATTTTAATCGACACGACAATTAATTATGCCTATTTTATTCGAATGGTACATTATCATTTTTATTTTTTATTTATAGTCATTGTTATATTATTTGTATTTATTGGTATCTCATTTTCATTATTTATATTATTTCATATGTATATTATTTTTCGACCGTACTTGTTAATCTTTAAAACGATCGTTTGCGCCGCTAGATTTGATCTTTTTGACAACAATATTGTTCAAGATTGAAACGTTTAATTTAATCGATGAATTTAAACTGTAAATTCAACCGACATATCTGAACGGTAAGAGCCGCAATCAAAACACGAGCGAGAATAAGCATCGTAGCGATCAGCCGATCAGCGCGTGATCGCGTGATCAAAACAAAGAACAAGTGTGACAAACACTTACATTCTCGAACATTCGATGCCGAAAATCTCCTATTATGGAAATCGGTCGACCGCGACTGTGTTCCGTCGTTATTCAGTCTGCATACGACAACGATTCGAGCTGGTCGATAGCAATCGATCATAGTTTCGAATATCATCATTTCTCGTATGATATTCTTTCGTGTCTTATTCTCGCTCGTGTCGCGTACGCAGTAGGCTTACTCGTCTCAAATTCGGTCCAAATTGTCTTGCCATACGATCGCATTCATATTCTCGCGGCGGTCAATTCGGTCATATCTAAAACTGTATTTTTCAACTCAGTTAGTGCTAAGACATTGTGAACGTTAATTCTGTGGAGTCCGAGAGTCGACGCTCGTTAACCG
>NW_021849447.1:15550-24546 GCF_003651465.1 Formica exsecta
GCGAGTTTCCGCGGTCGGTCGATTTAGTCTGCCTACGACAACGATTCGAGCTGGTCGATAGCAATCGATCATAGTTTCGAATATCATCATTTCTCGTATGATATTCTTTCGTGTCTTATTCTCTCTCGTGTCGCGTACGCAGTAGGCTTACTCGTCTCAAAATCAGTCCGAATTGTCTCGCATACGATCGCATTCATATTCTCGCGGCGGTCAAGGCAATTACGACGAATGGGAACAATTTCGCGATCGATTTACGACGCTAATTCGAGAAAATTCGGACTGGAATGATTTCGCGCGAATGCATTTCTTATCATCGTGTTTAACGGGTCGCGCGGTAGAATGTATAGCGAATCTGTCGGTTACCGCCGCTAATTTCGAAATAGCATGGAAAGCGTTGACCAAACGGTACGACGACAAAAGACGGTCAATAAACAAACATCTCTCGACCTTGCTCAGCTTATCGTCTATCTCGCGCGAATCTGCCATTGAGCTGCAGACTTTAAACGACAAAGTGAATATCGCAATGGCATCATTGAAAGCCCTCAATCGAAAACCGGAGGAACTCTGGGAAGATATTGTCGTTCATATCGTTGTGCAAAAATTAGATCCGGTAACGCGCAAAGCTTGGGAACTAAGCCTTGCCCATAAAGATGCCCCGCAGTCTCACGAAACTTTAAGCGAATTTATCGAGTCTCGCACTCGCGCGTTAAGGGCAGCCGTACGCCGCAAGAAAAACAATGTGAAGAGCATTTCTGCTCGACTCATTCTCGCGACTCAAACGGACGGTACATTGTGCGGCTACCGTTCAAAAGAGGTCCTCCGATTGACATCGGAAATTCAAAACTTCGGGCGGAGACAATGCTAAATTCGTCACTCCGCAGACTTCGTGATAAATCGGAGCTCGCGACAGAATATCGCGAATTCATGTCTGATTATCAGCGGCTGGGGCATATGCGGCCCGCGCCGATCGCTCAAACTCACATCAACCAACAGGTTTATCTCCCGCATCATGGAGTGATCCGGGAAAGTAGCTCTACTACGCGTCTTCGCGTTGTTTTTAACGCATCGAGCGTTACTTCTAACGGCACATCGTTAAATGATCATTTAAACGCCGGGCCGAAATTACAAACCGATCTCATGTCGGTCATCCTACAATGGCGTAGATACAAATACGTCTATTCATCCGATATCGCGAAAATGTATCGCCAGATTCACATCGATGCGCGTGATATAGATTATCAACGGATCTTGTGGAAGTCATCGCTGTCGGAACCGCTCATCGATTATCAATTACTAACGGTTACGTATGGAATGTCCTGTGCTCCGTTTCTGGCCCTTCGGATATTAAAACAACTAGTCATCGACGAAGGTCAGCATTTTCCGCTTGCTGTTCCTATCCTAAGCGATAATATTTACGTCGACGACTTACTTTTCGGAGCTGACGATACCATTCGAATTCGGCAAGCGCGCGATCAATTAAACTCTATGTTAAAGCGCGGCGGATTCGTATTACGGAAATGGGCGAGCAACTCGCCCTCTCTTCTCGAGGACATCGAAATCGCAGATCACGGTCTAGCCACGAACAAACCTCTGTCTGAAGACGAACAAATCAAAATCCTCGGAATCGGGTGGAATCCGGCGAACGATGTTTTCGAATTTCGCGTCTCGCTCGCTGATAACGCCTCAGAAACAAAGCGTACGATTTTGTCCGCGATCGCAAAGTTTTACGATCCGCTCGGGTGGGACACTCCGGTCACGATCACTGCTAAAATCTTTATGCAGCAACTCTGGCGACTTAAAATGCTCGCGTGGGTAAGTCAACCTCCTTCGCGATGGAAGACTTTTGTCGCCAATCGCGTTAATGACATTCAGACTCGTCTTCCAGACGTCGAATGGCGGCATGTGCCAACGGAGGACAACCCCGCGGATTGCGCTTCGCGCGGAATATTTGGCGATGAAATTATTAATCGCGAGCTATGGTGGCATGGACCTCCATGGCTGCTCTTCGATTCCGATAAATGGCCGTGTAACAATGAGCGTCTTCCTGAGGAAGCGCCTCTCGAAGAAAAGGTTAGTTCGCTACAATGCTCTCAACCGCTCTTTAAATGGGACCTCGCTTCTAAATATTCATCGTGGCCAAAGTTAATTCGCGTCACCGCGTATATCTATAAATTTGTAAATAAATGTCGGAGTAATCGCTCTTGTCGTGAAGCAAGCTCATTGTCGTTCTCGCCTTTGTCATCTCATTATCCGGCATCACAAAATATTTCGCTTTCTGCATACGACTGTAACAATGCCAGATCTTTCTGGATTAAGAAAATTCAAGCCGACGTATTTCCGACGGAAATACACGCGTTGTCAAACAATCAGAGCCTCTCGTCGAGAAGCTCACTTCTCTCGCTTCAACCGTTCCTCGATCGGGACGGAATTCTACGCGTTGGTGGACGGCTTAACAAAGCCTCGTTGCCAATGCCGGTTCAACATCCGATTCTTCTCTCATAACATCCTCTCGTTACATTGAGCGTGAATCAAACTCATTTACGAGCGTTACATGCCGGACCGCAACTAACCATCAACGTTCTGCGCCGCGATTTCTGGATCATTCGCGCTCGCAATATCGTCAAATCCGAATTCAAATGACCGATTGTCCAACTGTGCGTACTACCGGTCAATACTGAGGCAACGAGCAATTAGACACCTTTGCTGCGTTGCGTTTCATTTATTGTAATTAATAAGATTAAGATCAAAATTGTCAAAATACGAGCGTCATTCCGCCAAGGCGGGCGGCAAATTCAGCGCGTCAAACCACGTCGCGTAACTTGTCGTCTTTTCGCTCATGTATCTCATGTTACTTGTGGCGTGCGCTCTTGTCATTTACTGCAAATGTTATCTCGATTATTTTGGAACTATCGTTCCAAGGCGGGCGGTATGTTCAAAATTGAAACGTTGAATTTAATCGATAAATTTAAACTGTAATATTTTGTTCCGTCTCACCTCTGCGTTCAACTAATTATGTCATTGTGCCGTTATAAACCGTCGTGTCAAGTTCTAATTATATATATCCGTTGATCATTAAATGCAATGAATTCTGAGTATTCTCTTATGTGTAAGTTTTCTTTGGAGATTGAGTATTTTTTCGGTTCTCACATCATTATCCGTAAAAAATTGCTCCGATTATTTACAGGCATTATTGGAAATGTAACGTACCGCCATGCTTGTATATTGACTGAATTTTCAACTTTCGACCTAGTAATCGAGGAGTTGTCCTTCTTGTCAACTACAAGGATACGTCTGGATATATATCATGACGTTATGAGAGATCTCTGTCTTATAATTTTTGACTTTTTGCGACTTACCAAATATTTGCGATGTAATCTACGCTTCTGTAATTTATATATATTTTTTTGATATTATTATTCCGTGCGCTGATGATGGCCCAAAAAAAAGGCCGAAACGTTCGCTCTACGCATATTTTTATGCTACGTTGAGACTTTGTTTATAATAAACTTTTATGCGCCCTTATTACTGCGCTGGGCTCTCATTACCATTGTATCTCATTCTAAACTGATTTTTATCTTTAGAGCTTTACTTTTATATTTAATTTTATTTACAATGAATTTTTTAAAACAATTTGTCTTTTTTTGTACTAATTGATTTGTCTCATTATTCTGTACATAAAAGTATTACGGTAAGATTATCGAAAACTAAATATTTTACGAGATATTTTATTTTTTATATCAAAATATGTCAGATTAAGATATAAAATAATTCAAAAAGTACTTAATGAAAACATACTTTATTATAGTTGTAACGATGCATCCCTCCACCGTTACCCGGCCGCCGATTCGCCGGAAGTCCGCCGCCCGACGAACACCGGTCAGGCAAAATGCGGAGGCGCTGAGCGTCCATTTTTAAACTATAAACAAAACGCGTAAATATCTAACCGCCGTTAGGCGCGCGTAACCGTCGAGAGCCGGTGACGCGCTCGGGTATCGACCGACCGATACCTAAAACACCCGAGTCGCGCGCGCCGGTTCTATGACGAGGATACCATTAGAACAATAGGCAAATTACGCAGACGCGCGCACCAAAAGCGAGTATAAGTAGATCGCGTTTTCGTTTATCGAGACCAGATCCTCCGATTTGCCAGAGTCAATAAGACGTCTGAAAGTATCCAAGATCCTTAGAACGCTCCTAAGAGAAAAAACAACGGGGTTGGGAGTACTCAGCCTCCGCCGAGAGTTTGCGGCATCTCTAAGAGCAATCCTTGCACCACCACGAATTAGAGGCAAACGGGATCGGGCGTGCTCTACCCCGCCGGAAGTTCTCGGCATCTCACAACTATCCGACCGCCTGCGTGTATCGGCATTGTTCTCGTGGCAAGAAGTTCCCTACCACGGACGGGAGTCCTCGTCGGCCGATACATTCCGAATTCCGCACCCGCGATCCAGATACGCGACTAATGGTGAATTCGATTGATGTGCACTCGCTCCGTTTCAGTGGCTAGTAACTTTTTGTTACTAGACGCACATGTTTGGGGCGCGTAGTTTAATACTGACCCGAGTACGGTTACTTGCACTGACCTGGGAGCGATTACAGGCACTGATCCCAATATAGTGCATTTAGTAACTTCTTTAGTGGTGCTCACATGTGCAATATGCAACTTGTAATCAACAAGAGAGCAGAGAAAAACCTACAGTAATCAAAGAGAGATACTTTAAATATGAAATAATCTAATAAATATTTAAACTATACATTGAAATTATGTGTAATAATACCTCTTTATCAGAATATTCATTTATAATATTTATCATATTCCGAACTTTCGGAATTTGTGTTTCATGTCGCATTAATACTGCCATCATTTCATCATCGCTAGAACTGCTCGAACTATTTAACAGTTCATCTAATAATAATATTTTAGCTGTCATATTTTTTCATTGGAATACTGAAATTTGCACTGAACTGCACTGTCGAAAATCTCAGTGCAATTGAGTGCCTTCTGCACTAGTGCAATGTATTTCAACCGAACGTACAAATAACACTGCACTGGGATAATGCAGTTCAGTCGAACACGTTTTCACTAGCATATGTTTTTAGTGCACTATCAACCGAATACACATAAAATTCTGAACCAGTACAGGGAAAGCCAACCGAATACTAAATACTGAAAGAGTGCGCACTCAGTGCGCACTAGTGCATCCAATCGAATTCGCCATAACATCGAACATTCGCACGCACCGACAGACCTGTTGTCGACCGCCATAAGCGATCCCGACGCGCCATTATTACGGAGCGATAAGTCCCGCGCCAAGGGATGACCCGCATCCCTGCCGCGACACCGATCGACGCACGAGATCGATATACGCGTCGAAGGACCGCCCACCGGCGCGGCCAAAATTACCACCCGATAACTAACGGCTCCTGCCGGATTCGCGATACGCGATCTATAATCGATATTCGACCGTATATCCGAAATCACGAACCGCGCTGCGAATAATCACGGTGCATTGGATGCACCGTCGTCCACGCACGATATAATCACACACCCGTATACATTCACGCACTCACTTACTTGTATTATACATTCACACGCTCACCCGCTTACATTCTACATTTGCGCGCTCATATCCTTATATTATACATTCTCGCGCTCACATACTTATACTATACATTCTCGCGATCACATACTCATATACACTCACGCGCCCACACGCACATCTTATACATACACACTCTCGCTGTGCAACACACATCTAAAAAGACAATAAATTATATTTTCTTAAACAAATATATTCTCATTTGTGTCTCGATACCCCTTTCACGAGCCCAGAATCCCGACCGAGATGTCCGTCCCCGCCTCGCGAAAGCGGAACGTTACATAGTGTTTTGAAAAGCTCTCAAGATAAGCTACAAGAATATGCAATAAAAAAGGGAGTTTCCATTTAAGAAAACAAAGTTGACCTTTAATTGACCCTCAAGTTCAAGTTCAAGGTCAAGTTCAAGGTCACCAAAATATGTGCCCCTACTTGTCCTACAAATTTGATAATGGATGTCTTCCCTTATCTCTAATCATTTTCGAGAAAAACATGGTGGACTTTTTATCAGACTCACCCTGTATATACGAGGGCTGTATGATAAGTACCCGTGTTTAACGACTGATAGCGCCACTGATTCAAAATCTGTATACTATCGTTTAACGCCATCTTTCGAACGACACCTGTCAAAATTTCAGACAGATTTATCGAGTAGTTTTGTTTTGATAGCTGTTGAAAGTGGACAAGTTTATGTTTGTTTGCAACCATGGAAAAAGAGTCAGTGATTCGATTCCTTTTTTTGGATGGGGAGACGTGTGAGGAAATCAAAGTGAAGTTACATGCCGTTTATAAGGACCATGCACCTTCGATGACTACCATCAGATATTGGTTCAATGAATTCAAGAGTGACCGAACATCCTTTTTTGATGAAGAGCGCAGAGTTCGACAAATCATATTTTTTGGATGGCTTAAAAAAGTTGGAATATCGCTGGACTAAGTGTATCGAGCTGAAAGGAAACTATGTTGAGAAATAAATAAAAAAAAATGAAAAGAAAATGCGTTTCCTTCCCTAACACGGGTACTTATCATACAGCCCTCGTACATATAGTATATATATGTACAATCGTAGCCCGTCTCTTGACGTGTAAAATGACCACATATAGTCAAAGTCATACCAAAATTACAATGAGAAAAACAATGCGAAAGAGTTCAGTTCTTGTTACAATGTTCGAAATCATTGCCATTTGCAAGTAAACATGTATCTGTTTGACGCAAAATATATATATACAGGGTGTTAAATTTCAAACATAACAGTTGGAATATCTCGTAAATAATGCATTTTAGAAAAAAATGTTTCAGACAAAAGTTATATGGTTTCGAGGGGGACATAAGATGGTGTCATTAATTCGACCTTGAATAGTTGCTTGAAGGTCACCTTCAATTTTTTAAATGGAACCGCCCGCTTTTTATTGCATATTCTTGTAGCTTACCTCGAGAGCTTTTTAAAACGCTATAATAAAGTATTTTTTCATTAAGTATTTTTTTAGTTATTTTATATCTTAATCTGACATATTTTGATAAAACCGGGCACCTTTTTGGATTTGTCTTTCTACAAAAAATCTGAGTAAAAAAATTTTGCCGACTGTCAGTAATCTTTAGTAAACCTTAAACTATAAGAAAATAAGGCTAGTTGCTGAAAAAAAAAAGTTTGGTTACCAAGAATAACAAGATTTTGTGGAGAAGTCAAAATACCCGGTTTTGTCTGATTATTAAGAAATAACATATATTTTTAATTAAATTCTTTCAGTTTGCCATATAAAGCTAGCGCCAGACTATGCGCGTATTCGCGATTCGTTTATAATTCGTGAACAGTGTGGATGGATGATTCGTCAAATTCAACCAATCAGATTTCTTTATACCGTTCACGAATCGCGAATTACGAATCACGAATTGCAAATACGCGCATAATCTGGCGCTAGCTAAAGAGATCCAGCTGAAAAGTTAAAAAATTTCGTAAAAGTTTCTCGTACTGCAAATGCTACTTGCGTACTGTTTCCACCACAAACATTTAGATTTTGCAATATTGTCTGATCTTCAGCTCTGTTAGTATTATCTTCGAAATTGATAGTATAATTATTGTCATTTTTTTAAATAAAATTGTGTAGCACACATGTTGCAAGTATAATGAAATCAACATATTCGGGTTTGGCTTGAATTCGGCGATTATAAATTCGAAAACGTTGTGTTAAAATACCAAACGTATTTTCAACTACCCTTCGAGCACGTGACAAGCGATAATTGTAAATTCTTTTATCGTCAGTATCTAAATGCTTTCCGGGATATGGTCTAAGAAAATACGTTTTTAGAGGAAAAGCTTCATCACCAATTATAACATAAGGTGCTTCAATTGCAGTACCAGGCAGAAGCGTATCATTCGGAACATTTAATGTTTTCTCTTCAAATCTTTTTCGCATCTCAGAACGTGCCAAAATGCCTCCGTCGCTGTTTTTTCCATACGCACCAACATCAACCATGATAAATTTATAATTGACGTCGACAAGGGCCATCAAAACAATGGAAAATGATTTTTTATAGTTAAAATATTCTGACCCACTATTACACTTGAATAATAACATGCTTGCCATCCAGAGCGCTTAAACAATTCGGAAAATTCCACATCTCCCAGTATTCTTTTGCAGTTTCTTTCCATTTTTTTTGTGTTGGTAGTGGCATGACTTTAGACATTAATTCATCGACGATAGCTCTGCATGTTTCAATGATTATTTTCCAAACTGTTGTGACTCCAAGACGATAACTAAATGAAATTGTTTTAAGAGAATCTCCTGTTACTAAAAATCTGAAATATTGATATAAGAATTTATTTAGTTATTGATTAAGCTTTACACAGAAGTTACATATACAGGGTGTCCCCAATTTAAATGTCAAAACTTTAGGAGCGTGTAGGGGACCGATAAACTAAGACAAAAGTCCTGTAGAGATTTGCTCGTTTTTGCTTCGTTTTGAAGAAAAACGCAAAAAATGAAACAAATAATTTTCACCAAAATCTTAAAACAACACTAAAATTATTAGATTTATCAAAAAGTATTATAAAATAAAAATTGTAGAACATGGAATTAAGAAAAGAGAGTGAGTTAAAATTTTCCTGAGGTAAAATTAGAGGATTGTAGATAAATACGCGACAACGCAAAATTTTGTTTCTAATCTAATTTTACCTCAGGAGGATTTTAACTCATTCTCTTTTTTGAATTCCATGTTCTACAATTTTTATTTCATAATACTTTTTGATAAATCTAATAATTTTAGTATTGTTTTAAGTTT
The DNA here is from genome assembly GCF_003651465.1 of Formica exsecta. Lineage (NCBI taxonomy): Eukaryota > Metazoa > Arthropoda > Insecta > Hymenoptera > Formicidae > Formica > Formica exsecta. The sequence goes on from NW_021849447.1 coordinate 24,427, forward strand.
TTTGGTGAAAATTATTTCTTTCATTTTTTGCGATTTTCTTCAAAACGAAGCAAAAACGAGCAAATCTCTAAAGGACTTTTTGTCTTAGTTTATCGGTCCCCTACACGCTCCTAAAGTTTT
>NW_021849447.1:25259-43735 GCF_003651465.1 Formica exsecta
TCTAATTTTACCTCAGGAGGATTTTAACTCACTCTCTTTTCTTAATTCCATGTTCTACAATTTTTATTTTATAATACTTTTTGATAAATCTAATAATTTTAGTGTTGTTTTAAGTTTTTTGGTGAAAATTATTTGTTTCATTTTTTGCGATTTTCTTCAAAACGAAGCAAAAACGAGCAAATCCCTAAAGGACTTTTTGTCTTAGTTTATCGGTCCCCTTACACGCTCCTAAAGTTTTTACATTTAAATTGGGGACACCTTGTATATACAGGGTGTCCTAGACCACCCGTACACGCCTTTTCTTTCAAAAACTAAGCATTTGAGAGGAAAACGTTTTGAACAAAAATTGTATGGTTTTGAGAGGAACATAAGATGGTGTCATTGGTTTGACCTTGGATGGCATCGTTAAGATCAAGTCAAGGACACCTTTAATTTCTTAAATGGAATCCCCCTTTTTTATAATGAGACAAATCAATGCGTGTGCGCGAGTGTGAGAAAGTGAGAGAGCGACGAACGTAACAATATGTATTTTCTATTATTTATATTCTTACCTTAAATAAATCGCTAACCGGTCTCTTGGTTTAATCGGTTCTCTCCATCTTGTATATTGTTTTTGTATTTTATTAGCAATTATATTGAGTAACACATTAAAAGCATGTTCCGACATTTGAAAATATTGATAAAATTTAGTTGAATCATCAACAAGCTCTTTGTATAGAGTAAAAAATTCACCCTCCGTTTTACATTTTGTCCATGCTTTGTATATCCATAAATTTCGTTTCCTTTTTTGAGGGGGCTCTTCCTCATCCAAAATTAATGCTATTACAGCTAATTCATCTTCTGACAGATCTGCCATGATCACACAATTACGTACATCTAAAGACTGACGTGACTGTTTCAAAAAATTCACGGATGCGATCCGGATATGTGTAAATAATCGTAACCGATCTTGCCGGTACGGTACGGATACGGTACGGATACGGATCGGATAAGTGTAAATGGACCTTTAGAGTATTCTTACATTTCAGTATCCGTATTAGTATCCAGCCGTCCGTATCAGTGTCAGTGCGTAGACAGTGATCTGCGCCCATATTTTCACTGAACGGATGGCACGGAATCATGACGGCACTGTGACATCTGAACGATTTCAAACAAAACACTGAGACGTAGAGGACAAAATCCTCCGAGTACTCAAAAATTTTAAGCAGTTTAGCTATACATTTGGACTTGTGCAGTTTAATTTTTTTCACTATAATTTATAAAATGGATGATGAATGGATAAATGGACGATGAAAAATTAATAGAATATGTTCGCGATTATGAAAAATTTTATAATTTAGCACATTCACAATATCTGAATGGAAATTATAAAGATAAAAAGTGGGCTGAAATAGCAAAAAAATTGGAACAGCCAGGTATGTTAAATAATAACCAATTTATTATTATTATTAATGATAGTAAAAAATCGACGTCAATAGTAATGTGTGAATTGAAATTATAATTACTGATTCACAAATACACAAATATTTAACATTTTTCATTTTGCTAAGGAACTGATCTTATTGGTGAATCGAAAAAATTTTTATATAAATCACTAACATGAAAGGCTTGTTGTGTAACATTTCCACCTCGGGCAGGAATATCTTGAAGTGTTGTGTTAGCATTTGCACGATCAACAGAATCATTGGATACATTAATCATACTTTCGTCTGAATCTTTGATATAATTATGCAAAACACATGTAGTAAGAATTATCCAATTAACATTTTCTGGTTTTGATTGTAACTTCCTTTGATAAATGCAAAATCTTTGAGTAAGAATGCCGAATGCATTTTCCACAACTCTCCTTGAGCGACATAAACGATAATTATAAATTCTTTTTTCATTATCATCTAATTGTTTACCAGGATATGGTCGCATTAAGTAGGTTTTGAGCGAAAACGCTTCATCGCCAACAATAACGTATGGTGCTTTTATTGTTGTTCCTGGTAAATTCTTATCTGGAGGAACATTAAACGTATTGCGTTCGAGAGCTTTGCCAATTTCAGAATGAGATAAAATGCCTCCATCACTATTCTTTCCAAAAGAGCCGACATCAACAATTACAAATTTATAACATGCATCAACCAAAGCTAACAGTACTATAGAAAATGATTTTTTATAATAGAGAAATTCAGATCCACTGTTAGGTGAAGCTTGAATAATCATGTGTCTCCCATCTAAAGCACCTAAACAATTGGGAAAATTCCATAGATTCCAATAGTCAGCTGCTATCTGTTTCCATTTAGATTCTGTTGGTTGCGGTATCATTTCAGGCATAAGCCTTTTATATATTACTTTGCAAGTATTTATAACAATATCATATACTGTTGAATGATCCGTTCTATAATTAAATGCAATAGTTCGCAATGAGTCTCCAGTAGCCAAAAATCTGTAATGTTATTTTACAATTAAAAAGTTTTCATTATCTGTTTTTAATCAATTAAAAATAATTTTTTGCAGTCGCTGCATGTAAAGCTCGATGGAATAATATTCGGGATAATTTTCGAAAATCATTAAAAAAGCGAATAACCAAAAGTGGACAAGCAGCAGTAAAATTCAAGAAATATAAATATGAAGATCAGTTAAGTTTCTTAGTACCTTTTATGAAAGAAATAGAAACTAAAAGTAATTTAAACAAGGCAGAGAAAATTTTAGACAATGAAAATGACGAAGATCAATATAATGACGATGATAACGATGACAGTGAAGAAGGTGATTGAGACCGAGCAAGAATATCAAAATCAAAATTCATGGAACCTGTTGAGGTTGTCAGGAAATAATCGGTATTTCACTATGGATTGCGGTGATACAAAGTATATTTGCTAAACTCTTGATACATAAAAGACAACGTGGTCGCGCACACGAGAACAGGAAGAAGAAGAAGAAGAAGCGGAAGCGGAAAATCTTTGTTAGTCGCGCGCTTACGGTATAGAGTAACGAAAGTAATAAAGAAAAATAACTAGTATCTGACTAGACGCGTCTTTTGAATCAATCAACAGTTCTAACCTGTTAAAAATGTGGAAAACTTAAACCAAAATATTGATGATGTTACCATTTCAAACCTATCATCATCATCATCATCATCATTAAAATTTTATAAAGAAAGGAAAGTGGAGAGCACAAAATCAAAATTCAAAAGTCCCGAAACAGCATCAGCTACTTTGATGAAATACATGCTAGAGCGGAATGAAAAAAAAAGCCAACGAGTAATTCATCCAGTTGATGCATTTCTTGCTGGATTAGCGCCAACCTTGAAATCTTTAAGTTCATATCATTTAAATATAGCAAAATCCAAATTTTTTAATATAGTGCAAGAAATAGAAATGGATCAAATCACGCATATGCAACAAAAATATGCAACTCCTCCGGAAACATCATCTTTCATATCATCATCGCCATCACCTTCCCCATCACCTAATTATACAACTCCACCATCTACTTCTATACCAGCCATTTCTCCAACAATAAATTCAAAACATACATGGCCGGCTGAATTTTCTACTTTTAATTCAAGTTATAAAAACTATTCAATAAAACTATTCCTTTTATATTAACCAACTATTCAATAAAACTATTCCTTTTATATTAACCAACATGGAAAACTCAACAATAAATTCAATCGCCTACTATCTGAACATAATTGGGAAACAAGGGATTCTAGACCCGTTCGATATTTTTGCTGTTCTCCTTCTCGGTCAACCACGGAGCATCGCAGGTTTTCGTTCAAACCACTTGACAATAGTGATGGTCTCCGGGTTTCGGAGATCTGTGTAGATCCTTTCTCCTTTGTGGACAGACCACAGCTACCATTACCACTCAATAACAAGTGGTTTAAGAATCTGTCTTCTACCCCTATTCCTGAGAATGTTCAAGGTCTCCTACAAATAGGTGAAAATTTCAGTCTCCCTTTTTCCAATAAAAAAAAAACTAATTATGGAATTTATAAAGAATATCGAGTGCAATCTCATGAAAACTCCCTCCTGCAACACAAATAACCATCCGTAATCGTTCCATAAACATCATTAACAACCTTCCTCTTTATTCTTATCCGAAGTGCGATTTCAACATATATATAAAACAACTAGTTTCTACGTGCAAACTATTTTTTAAACAACACGACAACTTAATTGTAACACGTGCAGATAAGGGAAATATTACGGTTGTACTTGATAAACAAGAATATTTCTGTAATATTGAGGAGTTACTTAAGGACATTAACACCTACAATATAATTAAAAAAGATCCAACAAAAAATCTCACTACACGCTTACGTGACTTACTTTCAAGATGGAGAGATTTAGAATTTATTTCGCCCTCGACATATAGATCACTATATTGTAGCGACGGCATTTTGCCGAAAGCATACGGACTTCCCAGAGTCCATAAGCCTGGTTGCCCTTTCCGACTAATTGTTTCATCTGTCAATAGTCCGTTATACAATTTAGCTTCATTTTTTCATCGCATTATGTTCAAAAATTTTGCCACCACCCACAGCCACGTCACTAATAGTTTTTACCTGGTTAAAAAACTTTCTGATATTAGCATCGACAACAATTTTCAATTAATTTTGTTGGATGTCGTTTCTTTGTTTACTAACGTTCCAATCGAAATGGCCATCCACAATGTCTCAACCAGATGGGAACATATTTCCGGGAATTGCAATATTCCTAAATCTGAATTTCTCATTGCAATCAGAATGATTTTAGACTCTACCTTTTTTACTTTCAATGGAGTGTTTTATAAACAGACTTTCGGTACTCCTATGGGTTCTCCACTTTCTCCTATTATTGCTATCGTGTTACAAGACCTAGAAACACGGGGCCTGGAATCTCTTAAGTTCACTTCCCCGTTTTACGTTAGATATGTCGACGATATTTCTCTGGCGGTTCCCGCTTCCTATCTTAACCACGCTCTACATATCTTTAACGCTTTCACCCGAGATTACAGTTTACAGTTGAGATCGGAGAGGAGAAGAAATTGAATTTTTTGGACATTACCATGATCGTGAGGGAGAACCGCTTGATTTTTGATTGGTATCGCAGGCCTACGTTTTCTGGAAGATATTTGCATTTCCTTTCTAACCACCCCCTTTGTCAAAAAGGGGCATCATAATTGGTCTTATTGACAGGATTTTTTTGTTATCGCATCCGAGCTTTCATCAGAATAATTTTAAATTGATTATTGAAATATTGTTAGACAATGGTTAACCCCTGAATTTTGTTTCCCGCGTTTTACATGAACGCCTAAAACGATTCACGATTCCGTATGTTCCTGCGATATCTGAACAATTCAAAAGAATTACTAGAGATTTAAACGTAAGGCTGTGTTATCAGAGTCTTAATAAATTGAACTCCTTTATAAAAGTACATAAAGACTCCTGCCCTCTGACGGCTCGTCAAAATGTCGTATACAAAATTGACTGCAATGATTGCGATGCCTCATATGTAGGTCAGACTAAACAGCAATTAAATACGCATATTACGGAGCATAAAAATCATATCAGAAGAAATACCAGCAATCACTCGGTTATTACTGATCACAGAATAAATTTCAACCATAATTTTGATTGGGATGGGGCCAAAATTTTAGGCAATGAACCTCAATTACGTAGGCGATTGATTTCTGAAATTCTATACATAAAAAGGCAGAATAACGGTTTGAATTTGCAGACGGACACGGAATCTCTTCCCGACATGTATTTTTCTGTGCTTGATAAGCTTTCCAAAATTTGATTTCAAATTCGTGTGTTCAATTTAATGACATAACTTATTGATACTTTTTATTTTTTTATTATTTTATTAATTTTATAGGTTTAACTTATCTCTTTTATTATATTTATTTTTATTTATTTTTGTTTACCATTTTACACTCTTATGTTTTCCCAGTTTTTACTTATCATACTTTTATTTTGATCTTTATTATTGTCACGCCATATATTGTTATTTATTTTCTCTTTTCACCTTATTGTTCATGATCGATGTCATTACTCAGTTCAATAGCTAGTGAGTCGGTCTCCTACATTTTACACAATAGTTTTAATTACATCTATGTTATATTATCACACAACATGTGACGCGTCGTTTATAGTTGTAAGTTGCACCATTGTTTCCTAGTTTTTTAAATTTGAGCGAATCTCTCACATCTGTATCTTTCTTACTCGATTCACAGGTACATTACGTATAGATATGAGTTTTTATAAGTCGGACTCTGATTTTCGGCATAACAACCGCAAAGTTAGTTACCTTCACAACGACACGGAAGAATTATCAACGTATGTCACGAAGATGTGAGAGACCTCCGGTTCTTTACTTTTAATTTAATTTATGACTATGTATGACTAATTTTAAAACTATGCGACGTTAAATTTATTTTCGTAAGAGCCACCGCACAAGCTTTTCCGTAATGCATTACGTTACGTTAAGTACTGATTCTAAACCTAAACTCGTACGTAATCTTAAACTTCAGTCAACGCACAGAGAAAATCGTAACGTAACAAAAGCATACTACGTTACAATTTTGTTTGTGCGTTGACTGAAGTTTAAGGTTACGTATGAATTTAGGTTTACAGTCAGTACTTAACGTAACGTAACGTGTTATGGAAAAGCTTGTGCAGTGGCGCTTAGTTTAACTTTTGCGCTGAAGATGACCCAAATAAAGGGTCAAAACGTTCGTAATTTATATTGGTATTAATTTATCACTAATAATAAACATTGTGCGCACTACTTACCGCGCGTGGCTCTAAATGCCCTTTTCTACTATATTTGATTTTAATCTCGAGAGCCTCTATTATTATTATACTATTCAATAACTCAAGAACAGCAATCAAGTTCATCGTTTACTGATATTTTGCAACAATATTATCCTCCTTACTCAAAGTAACAATAACAAAATTATAAATTTATTTAAATTTGAAGAAATTAAAAAAATAGTATGTTTAAGAAGTTTTAAAAAAATTTATTATTGTCCACTATAATCTATTTTAAGCAAAGTTTATTGTAAGCAAGATTTTTCTTATAAATATATGTTTACTTTAAAAGTTTTTTGGAATATTTTATAAGCTATATGTTGAACAGCGTCGTGCATTTATTCACCACAAAAAATTTATATTATTAAAAAAACATTTAATAACCTTATAAACATTATAAACCAAATACAGGGTGTCCCAAAGCACCCTTGACAACGCTCGTGAGCAGGTAGAGCACAGTAAACTGAACAGAAAAGTCCTGTACCATTTTGCAATTTTCGCAATAATTATTGAAATATTAATTAAAAAAGATTGGCGAATGAGTGCGCGTTTCCCGCGGCTAGACCGTGGGACGTACGTTCTAGGCGTGCCAGCGGCGAGCTTCGCAGTGTCGCACGGCAACGAAAAGTTTGGTGGCCCTGCGACGAGAGTCGGGGTACGACGACGGGAATAATGTGGTATGAATAAAGTAACGTCGTCACGTTAATGATGACGAGGAAGTACTGCGTGCATTTGAAGAAAATCCGCAAAATAGTATACGCCGTGTTGCTCATGCACTTGGTATACCACGATCCACGGTGCATCGCATTTTACGAAATAATGGGTTGCACCCATTCCATTACCAACGTGTACAGCAACTTCTTGCACGAGACGAAATACAGCGCGTCCACTTCTGCGAAGGTATTTTCATTTTTTTAATTTCAGTTTTTCTTCGATATTCACGGCACTTTTAGCATTTGATAATCATTAATAAAACACGCGCAGGGTTTATCGCACAGTGTCGGCAAAACATTTCATTTCCCGACCGTATCTTATGGACAGATGAGTCCACATTCACACAAAATGGCGTCTTTAATTCTCGCAATTTCGTGATCTGGCAAGAGGAGAATCCTCACGCCATCCGTCAGTGCTCATTTCAATATTGCTGGTCGATGAATGTATGGGCAGGAGTAATTGCAAACAGAGTGGTAAATATGTTTGTAAATTAAAATATCTTTTTTCCCGCACTGTCCTCGTAATGTATCTATTGGCGATTTTCAGATCGGCCCATATTTCCTTCCGCCACATTTCAATGGACAGACGTACGCGGAGTTCATTGAGAACAAGTTGCCGTAACTTTTGGAGGATGTTCCTCTTTGCGCGCGAGAAAAGCTGATTTTTCAGCACGATGAAGCTCCCGCACATTATTCCCGTCGAGTATGAGAAATTTTAGACGCGCGTTTTCCGGACAAATGGATAGGTCGAGGTGCCCCTATCGTTTGGCCGGCACGGTCGCCAGATTTGAACGTGCTAGACTATTTTCTTTGGGGCTATGTAAAAGCTTCAGTCGAGCACCATCGTGATGGTACCGAAGATGAGGTACGCGAAGCTATTTTAGCGGCCTTTAATAGTATTACGTCGGACATGGCGCACCGTGCGACGCGACAAATAACTGGAAGAGTCGAACTCTGCTTACAAGCACGAGGAAGACACTTCGAACAGTTATTGCATTAAATTTTGAGAATGGATTAGGCCTACTAGGGAAACCACTTAAAAAAAAACGCGCCAAGCTATCTACCTCAAGGTGGTGTAGAAACGATAGCGTTTCCTTGCCACGAAATAATTTTATTTTGGGAAATTATAAGTTTTACTGTGCTCTACCTGCTCACGAGCGTTGTCAAGGGTGCTTTGGGACACCCTGTATATTATTATTTTTACCTTAAACAAACAGCGAGTCGTTTTTTTTGGACTTATTGGTTCTCTCCAAAATGTCGTTTGTTTTTTAATTCCAGATTCTATTTTCTCTAATAATGTATGAAATGACCATTGAGACATCCGGAAATATTGATAAAAGGCCGTAGACGGGTAAGCACGGCCAATCTGTCCCCGCAGGTATAAAGCTTAAATCTTTTTTGTAAGTTACTATCGATGGAACTTATAATTTCCTAAAATATTAGTCTCCCAACTGTACGTGTTTAAGAGTAAAAAAATAATAATAATTTTTCGTAATTAATTTTTGTCTCGTATACGGTTCAATGAATCGCTTTAAAAAATATATATGATGGGCACAAATGCAATACACGAAACAAAAAATTAGGGTCCAAATTCGAGAATAACAACATAAAAAAAAATATTTTAACTTTAAATTTTTTTTTCAGTATCATAGGCGCTTGGTACAACCACCATTTTTTTAAATAATATTTTTGAGCAATAAACAACATATATTTTTTTTAAATCGATCAAACGGGTAGACGATAGGTAAATTAATTAAAGTAATTTTTTATATTTTTTTTCTTATAAAGGGTTTGACGGATCATTTTCGGAAAAAAATATCTTGTAGATACAATTAAAGCACATTAAAAAAAATTGAGATTAAAGTTGGATAATAATAACATTGTAAAAATAATATTTTAGATTTTCATAATTTTTTTTGACATCATAGACTGTTTCAACACATATCCGTTTTTTTCAAAATATCTTTAGGTAGCAATCTATAACATGTATTTTTTATAAATTGATCCAACGGGTAGATGTTAAAAAATTAAAGCAAGATATATATATATTTTTTTTTAACGTGATGACGTTAATATAAAAAATATAGCTAAATAAATAAAACTATTCTTAATTACTTCTTTTCGTTGCTAATGTTTTTTAGTATACGTGCAATTTACTGCTGACATTCGCAAAACCATCACCGTTTTCCCAAGATGTACCACGAGGAGGTTGTCATTCAGGTTTACATCTCACCATTCACACTTGCATTCATCCACCCACACACACTTACACACAAGCACACACACGACGCACATAGAGAGGGAAAGGAAGGGGAGAAAAATTTTTCACCGTAAAAATATTAAGAACTTAATCGTTATCACTGTCTTCGTCGATAACAATTGCCATGCCGTCTGCTTGAAATAATCGACTTAAGCTTTCTGCTGGTCTTGGTATTTTCGATAGGTATTGCCCATAAGACAGATGATAAACAATGGCTGCAATATTAGAACAACAACCAACAGTTCTCCTCCCGTTCGAACATTCACAGCAATACCTCTTAATCCCTCCATATCCAATCGAATCTGGGGAGTATTCAATAAAGCAGCGGTATTTTTTTCTTGATTTATGACGAGATTGGACCAATATTTTTGATCCAACGGGTAGATGTTAAAAAATTAAAGCAAGATATATATATATATATATTTTTTTTTTTAACGTGATGACGTTAATATAATATAACTAAATAAATAAAAGTACCTTTTTCCAAAAATTATCCATCAAACCCTTTATGAGAAAGAAAATATAAAAAATTACTTTAATTAATTTAACTATCGTCTACCCGTTTGATCGATTTAAAAAAAATATATGTTGTTGTTTATGGCTCAAAAATATTATTTTAAAAAATGGTAATTATACCAAGCGCCTATGATACTGACAAAAAAAATTTTAAAGTTGAAATATTTTTTTTTTTCGATGTTATTATCGAATTTGGACCCTAATTTTTTGTTTCGTGTATTGCAATTGTGCTCACATCATATATTTTTTTTAAAGCGATTCATTGAACCATTTACGAGAAAAAAATTAATTACAAAAAATTATTATTATTTTTCTACTCTTAAACACGTGTAGTTGGGAGACTAATATTTTAGGAAATTGTAAGTTCCATCGATAGTAACTTACAAAAAAATTTAAGCTCTATACCTGCGAGGGCAGATTGACCGTGCTTACCCGGCTACGGCCTTTAGTTTCATCGTCTATTAATTCTTTATACAATGTTGCGAATTCGCCTTCAATTTTTCTTTTTTTACAAATTTCATGGATCCACGTCCGCTTTTTTTTGCGTAAAACGGTTCCTTCCTCATCTAAAATTAGTGCAAGTTCCTCGATTAAAAAATTCATCTTTCTCTCTTGACGTTCTGAGACGTACTGAACGAAAATCGACGGATACAGAACTGAAGTATGTGAATATTTTACACTGATGGGTACATTTTTACATACCCCCTACCATGGAATCTCCTCACAAAATCCGACAAGTCATGTGCTTCCTGGCTGATTGCGAATCACCATAGATTACGATTGGGAAGACGGAAACGTGCCGTACAGCATGGCTAAACGCTTGATTACATCGGCCGTGCTGGGTACAGAAGAGAATGACGAGATGTCGACTCTCGTGTACGTCAAGGGATGCCAAAAACGAGAATGGCTGGTGGATTTGCTAGAGAATTATGCGAGAGAAAACCTAATCATCGAGACTTTGGATGCTGATTATGAAGATATTGAATCTTTAAATAATCTAGATATTACTAATACTATACGATGCGGAAAACATGTTAAGAATTGCGCATTACAGAATGTATTAAAAATATTTAACTGGTGATCGCAACGCCAAAAAGAATTGCGATATTTTTAAAAATAAAACGTGTAAACGTAATTAATGTTTCTTTTTTATTTCTTATTTCCCTTCCCCATTACGCATAATTCGATCACCGTTCGAATAGGATCCCCCCCACCCCCACCACCACATAATTTGGAATGTGGGTGTTGTCACGTGACTTAATTTCATCTCGAGGAACGTAATAATTCATGCGTTCAGTCTTGTATCAGCCGCTCGTACCAACGGTCCACTTCTCATAACCGAGAGACAAAATGTACTCCGCTGAAAGAAGCAGCAACGGTGGCAGACGCATGAATTATTACGTTCCTCGAGATGAAATTAAGCCATACAAGAAACCACTTGATTTGTAAGTATCACAAATGTTTTATATTATATTTTTTCATATATGTTTTTTTCATGCTTTTTCATATTTAATTGTATTTTTTCAGATACGGTAAACCTCGTTATATACCACGTATTTTGATATGCAGATTTGCATTGACGCGCACAGCGTATAAATACTTGGATATTGGAATCAACGTTGGAATCACATCTTACGTGGAATTACATCTTGGCGATAACCGAGGCAATCAAATCATATTACCTATTGAAACATGGGAATCGCTAATGCAAAAACGAGCGGACGTTGAATGACTTGTACAAACGCTTAATCATACACCATTATGGAGCCGCGGTTTAACAATTGAGATTGTTAAAATACACGATGCGAGTGTTATAAAACTTACATTACACGATTCTTGCTTGTACATGAAACCATCAACTATATTATTTTTATTCGAACTCGAACATTGTGTTAATCACGAATATTTGAAGCTGTGTCAGAATACAGAAGCTGTAAATGCGAGCTTCGATCGACTTGTCGTTAATTTGCAAAGTGATATGTTTGGTGCCGAGAGAGATGATGCGGTCAAAATCTTGCGCGATGTTTATGATAAAACATCTGTCATAGATTGCGAACTATTAGCTTATGCTGTGGATGAACTTTTGTATGAAGCGTTGAGATGAGGTGATGTACGTTAACATAAATAAATGTGTCAAAAATGAAAAAAATGATCATCTATTTCTTTCGCTTCCCTTCCTTGCATATCCACCGTACAGACCGCACGTGCAATCTTAAGGTTCGATGCCGCAATGTGTGGGAGAAGGATAGTGCTAATGATATTCTATGGGCGTAGGAGAAGGATAGCGCGAGGCGTTCGCATTGGCGTGGGAGAGAGAGAGAGAGAGAGAGAGAGATAGCGCGAGGCATGCACGAGTAGGAAAAGGAAAGAAGGATGCGCAGAAATAATTGATACTTTTATAAATATTAATATAATTTTTATTTAATATTTGTGTGTGTGCGCGCGCACGTGTGTGTGTGTGTGTGTGAAATACAAACATATAAAAAATAAAAATAATATAGTAATAAGGTGTAATATTCAAATATTAAATATATCATAAATTTTAAAAAAGATACTTACAATTAATTCTTCGATCTCTTGCTTGGAGGCTCGTCCCATGATTCTTCCTCGCTATAGTTATAGTAAGGCTCGAGTCCAAATAGTTTTTTAAGGCAAAAAATATCCCGGTATATCCAGGACCAATTGACCGAATCGTATCTTGAGCCTCCACAGTATCTCCTCATAATTCGTTCAATTCGTCTCGCGCGTTCCGTCGCAACATCCGAATCGTCCGCCGCTGTTCAAAGTTTATAAAACCAGGAATCTTGATATCACTCGTATATTGATACTATAAATCAAATCAAATTATAATATATATTATAAATAATTAATATAAAATAAATAATACTCACTCTTTGAAATATCACCAGATTTAACAGGGCTCTCAGCAGCCCCATCACCAGGTCCTCCGCCCACCATGACGCGTTCCATCGCCCGCGGCACAGCATCAATTCGATTAACGACATTTTTGGCATTTTTTTTTAAATTGCTAACACAGTCAAAAATATTGTCAGAAAAATAGAAAGACGAACGTTCACGGTGGTAACTCGAACGATACTATCCTGTCGCATCGGAAAAATCCAGATCTGCTGCGGCAATGTTTATAACTGGCGCGTTCAAGTGTGTCGGAGAGCATGGGCGAGGGAAAAGCACTTGACTTTTCTTCGCGCGACCAAAATGTTTTTGACACCCTTCGTTCTTCATTATATATTTTTCATCTATCGCGTTATGGTACCGCGATGGTTCTATTTTGTTTATAATAAATTATAGCAGCCGGACATCGGCGCTAGCCTTATCATCTATCTACGAAATTCAATAATGCCGCACGTGCAATAGTGCGAGACGATATTTGTTTATAATGTTTATAAATAATTTATAGCAGCCGGACATCGGCGCTCGCCTTATCATCTATCTACGAAATTCAATAATGCCGCACGTGCAATAGTGCGAGACGATATTTGTTTATAATGTTTATAAATAATTTATAGCAGCCGGACATCGGCGCTCGCCTTATCATCTAATTCTAATGTTACGCGCAATAGTGCGTGAGCGGCTCCTCCTGGAAAAAATGGAGAGACCACCACGATGGTTCTATTTTGTTTATAATAAATTATAGCTCGTATATTGATACTATAAATCAAATCAAATTATAATATATATTATAAATAATTAATATGACATAAAATATACAAAAATATTATTTACTCTTTGAAAGATTACTAGATTTAATAGAACTCTCAACAGCCCCATTACTAAATCCTGCGCCTACCATGACGCATTTTATTGGCCTCGACGCAACACCAACTCGATCAACGATGGCATTTTTTAAATTTTCGCTCACACTTTACACACTTTAAATTGTCAGACTGTCAGAAACGTTCGCACTGGTAACTCGGACGAGAGTATCCTGTCGCATCGGTCCGCGTAATACAGGACACCGCGATGGTTCTATTTTGTTTATATTATTTATAAATTATAGCAGCCGGACATCGGCCCTCGCTTCTGTAACGTGAGACGTTGCGACCCTCGATAAACGGCTCTTCCTGGAAAAAATGAAGAGGACACCGCGATGGTTCTATTTTGTTTATATTATTTATAAATTCGAGCAGCCAGACATCGGCGTTCGCCTTTGTAACACCGATAAACATGTCCCGACGCGTCTAGACCTTGAGTCACGTTGTCGCGAAAATTCTAACAACCGGACATCAACGCTCGTTTTATCATCTTTAAATTTAGTAATGCCGCACGTGCAATAGTGCGAGACGTTATTTGTTTATAATGTTTATAAATTCCAGCATCCGGACATTGGCATCCGCCTTTGTAATACACCGCGCCGATTATAAACATGTCCCGCTCCCGCGATAAGCGTACGATAAGCATCCCCCGCCCGTGTGACGTCATTCCTCCTCGTCGTCAAACCCCCGCGCGGGGAGCCCCCCGCCCCGCAACCCCCTTCAGAGGACCTGGGTTAGAAGTTCTAACTTAGAACTCTTTTAGTCTCACTACTTAGATCGCGGATGTCGGCGCATACTGGTAAGTATTTAATCCGCGGGTGACAGGAGTCTCGGTCGAGATGACTCGCGGTTTCGGCCGAACGAAATAAGGAGTGCAGCGGCGGACGAGAACACCCGTCCGTGGCGGAAAACTCTGCACCACGTGAATTCTGCCGGTGCACGCGGTCGGTCGGAAAATATGAGGCGCCGAGAAGACCCGGTGGGGTCGAGTACGCCCAAGCCCGTTAGCCTCTTTCAGTGGTTTTCGGTAAGGATCTCTCCTAGAGATGCCGCAAACTCTCGGTGGGGGCTGGGTACACCCAACCTCGTTTTCTCTCTCTTTGGAGCGGTTTCAGGATCTCGGATATTTCCAGGCGTTGTACTGACTCTGGCGGTTTCGGAAGATCTGTGTCGAGGATGGTAAAATGCGCTCTATTTATAGTCGATTTTCGGCGCGCGCGTCTGCGTATTCCGGTATTGTTCTTAACGGTAATTATCCGCCGTTGAACCTGCGCGCGGTTCGGGTGAAATCGGAGTCGATCGGGCGGTACCCGAGCGCGTAACCGGCTCTTGGCGGTTTCGCGCGCTGACGAACGGCGGTTATTTATCGCGCGTTTGTTAAATGTTTAAAAATGGGCGCTCAGCGCCTCCGCTCTTTGCCCGACCGGTGTTCGTCGGGCGGCGAACTTTCGGCGGATCGGCGGCCGGGTAACGATGGAGAGATGCATCGTTACACATTGAAACATTGTAATATTGCATGCAAGTTGCGAAATGTTTCTGCAATGTTACTGCAAGCCTGCGGCAACGTTGAAATGTCCGCCCTTAGAAATATTACAATGTAAGACTACAGTAAAGCCCGCATCAGACTACGCATTAAAAATTGAAGATTGAAGATTAAAGATTGGAATTTGACTAATCAGAACAAAAGCGACTAAAATTTCTTTATTCTGATTGGTCAAATTTTAATCTTAACCCTTCAATCTCAATCTTCAATGCGTAGTCTGATACGGGCTTAATGTTACGGTATTTTCACACATCTCATTTATTGATTAAACATTTTACATAACAACATTAAAAACATACAACAAATTGTGAAACATTTATTCATTCGTTTATTGTCCATCATCCTGTAAACATCGTTCTTGAATATTAGATATTTTATATTATAGTAAGTCTAGTTATTTAACTATATCGCTCCCACAACTGGTGACCCCGACGTGATGACGGGCTTTTGAGAATTCACGTTCAAGCGCGGCAAATTTAAATCAGTAATCCGTGAGTGCTGTGAGCCGACGAGTTCCGAGTTCCGTTGTGATCCTTGTGTGATTTGTGTCTTGTGATCTTCGAGTCAACGAGATTTTCGAGTCATCGAATTTCCAAGGACAGCGATCTTCTAGACTTCTGAACTTCACAACGCAGAACATCGACAGAATTTTACGATGCCTTTGGACAGATCTCCAATTGCGACTCCTACAACGTCAGCATCAGTTCCATCAACTGGAGAACATCATCAACATCTGACGAATCCTTCACAATCTCTTACCAGTAATGAACCGCATCAACAAGGTCAGCCAAATGAGATCCATTCTAATGAATTTTGCCTTAAAATTTCGTCTTTAAATTGCCGAATTTTTGGCATAAGCTGCCTAAATTGTGGTTTGCTCAGCTGAAAAGCGAATTCTTAGTTTTTCGGATCCGCTCTGACGATGTTAAGTATAGCTCGGTTATACGGCACCTTGATGAGCAAGCTTTATTAGCTATCACTGACAAGGAACCTTCGGCAACGCGAAAATTCAAAAAAATCTGAAACTTTGCATAATTATAGAGTAGTAGTCCCTAATAACGAAACGATTTTTTATTGGTGCTAAAAATCGGTTTTAGGGGTGAAAACAACCCCTTAGAAAAAATCGGTTTTTACATTCCGAAGCGAATATTATTGAAACAAAAAGAAACATGAAAAAATTGTTTAAACAAAAGTTTTATGGTTTCAAATGTACTTTACAATGGCGTATCTGGATTTTAAATTTTTCGAAATATTCCTACCCTTAATATTTTTCTTTGATATTTTGAAAAAAATTTCAAATTATATTAAAGTACATTTGAAACCATAAAACTTTTGTTTAAACAATTTTTTCATGTTTCTTTTTGTTTCAATAATATTCGCTTTGGAATGTAAAAACTGTTTTTTTCTAAGGGGTTGTTTTCATCCCTGAAACTGATTTTTAGCACCAACAAAAAATCGTTTCGTTATTAGGGACTACTACTCTATAATTATGCAAAGTTTCAGATTTTTTTAAATTTTTGCGTTGCCGAAGGTTCCTTGTGAGGAAGGTTCCTCCTGAGAAAGATTAATATCTTCATGTTAAAAACATTTTAATTAATCGGTTTACCGATTTGGAAGAAAAACGTCTTCGTCAATTATTAGCTGGTATAGAGTTGAATGACAAAAAACAGTCAGAATTGTTACGCGAAATTAAACAATTAGCGGGAGGAGCAATTTCAGAAAATGTATTACATTCTATTTGGTTGCAAAGATTACCTTCTCAAGTTCAAGCCACTTTAGCGGTTGTAGAATATTGTTCTTTAATCAAGCTTGCTGAATTAACTGATAAAATTTGGATCGTGAAACTAACCTTCAAGTAGCGACAATAGCTTTCCCTGTGGAGAAAAACACGTCGAATCTTGCTGATCTCGAACGTAGAATCGCAGCTCTAGAAGTAAAACGTGTACGCAGTAGATCAAAATTTAGATACAAAGAAAAAAGAAGGTTTAGATCATTTTCTAGAAACAAATCTGATAAAGATAACCAAAAAATTTGCTTTTATCACAAAAAATTTGGTGCTAAAGCTCATAAATGTACAATACCTTGTAACATGTCTAAATCTTTGGTCGAAAAGCAGGAAAACTAGCTCCACCGTTGAGTTGTGAAGCGGCTGACAACGGTTCACCTTACAAACGCTTCATTATAACTGATAAATCTTCAGGGCTTAATTTTTTTGTTGATACAGGAGCTGACATTTTTCTGATTTCAAAAAAATTTGTATAAAAAGCTCAAGTTTCTTCTTTCAAACTTTATGCAGCTAACGTAACCAGGATTAATACCTACGGTATAAAAACGTTAACTTTAAATCTTGGACTACGAAGAGTTTTTAATTGGAAATTTTGCATTGCGGATATTCAGAGACCTATATTAGGTGCAGATTTTTTGAGTCACTATGGAATCTTAGTTGACGGTGTAACGATACCGTTACTAACGGCCTAGCGGGCCGTTCCACCACGCGCTTTTCTAGGCTCGGCGCTTATGGCGTCCCTAAGCTCCCACACCCGTGTCGCGGCCCCACCGTAGGGACCACCCCACCACACGTTGAATCGCGCAAGTGGGAGGCCGGCCGCCGGTATATAAGGCGCTCCGGCGAGCATAGCATTATCAGTTCCCGATCCCTACCTAGTAAAACTCCTGATCCGAAACCTATACCGCGTTACACCAGGCTACGGGCTACCCGTAGTTACGCCGGGTTACCCGGTTGCTGGGACGGCGCACCCTGATACCTAGCGTTACACCAGGTCACGGGCTACCCATGGTTATGCCGGGCTTCCCGGTTGCTGGGACGGCGCATCCTGATACCTCGCGTTATACCAGGCTACGGGCTTCCCGTAGTTAGGCCGGG
>NW_021849447.1:43883-55057 GCF_003651465.1 Formica exsecta
GACCACCGCGACTGCAGAACACGGCCGCTTAAGCCACGCTCGCTTCCCGAGCTCATGCGCGAAACTCTGTACGCACCGTGCTTGCACGTCACCTTGCGAATAACAACCGCTCCCGCGCAAAACTCTGTACACACCGTACCCGCATGTTGCTTCGCATAGCTTTCAGTGTTAAATATCTTTTTGAATAAACCTAATTATTTAAACCGCTTATACGAGGCACAGTAAGTTGGAGTTCCCCCCTTCTCCCGAATCCTGGCACCGGCGAGCCTTGATCCGCGGCGTACGGGAAAGGTGAACCGTTACAACATTAAAAATAAAAAACTTCTTGTTAGTGTTACCGGTCTTTCATTTAAAGGAAAACTATCTAAAGTTAATTACTTATCAATTTGCACTACATTTCCATAAGATTCTTGCTGAGTTTCCTGAACTAACTCATTTTGCTCCTATATCAACAACCAAGATTCATCAAAATGAGCATCATATTATTACAAAAGGACCACTAATTGCTTCAACTCCTCGCAGATTGTCACCAGAAAAATTAAAATTTGCAAGGGACGAATTTAATTTTATGGTGGAACAGGAATTTGTAGACCGTCAAGCAGCACCTGGGCAGCTCCACTTCACATGGTTCCCAAAAACGGACCGAACTCATGAGACTTTGCGGTGATTATCGAGCTTTAAATGCAGCCACCGTTCCGGATCGATACCCGCTTCCTCACATTCAAGATTTCACTGCTGGTTTACACGGTAAAAATATATTTTCAAAGATTGATTTAGTTAAAGCCTATTACCAAGTGCCAGTTGCAAAAGAGGACATACCCAAAACAGCTGTTACTACTCCATTCGGCTTTTTTGAATTTCTTGCGTAATGCCTTTCGGTTTGCGTAATGCTGCTCAAACTTTTCAACGTCTTATGAACATCATATTATCTGGACTTGATTTTTGTGTCTGTTATCTTGACGATATCTTAATTGCTTTTGTAAATGAGAAAAAACATGCCAAACATCTTCATACTGTGTTTACTCGGTTTAAACAATTCGGCATGACGATTAATTTGTCCAAATGTCTTTTTGGTAAGGGTGAAATTTCTTTTCTTGATTATTTAGTTTCCAAGCAAGGAATTAAACCGACATCTGAAAAGGTTAAAGCCATAATTGATTATAAAAAACCTAAAACAATTCATGAATTAAGAAGATTTATAGGAATTATCGACTTTTACCGTCGTTGTCTAAAAAATGCTACATCAAATCAGGCAGTTCTTACGGATTATCTTAAGGATAGCAGGAAAATGGATAAAAGATTAGTCACTTGGACTTTTAAAGCTGAAGAAGCTTTCAAAAATTGCAAAGAAGAACTCTTACGAGTCACAACTTTAGCACATCCGGCTTCAACTGTACCTCTTATCCTCACTTGTGACGCATCGGATTTTGCAGTTGATGCATCTTTAGAACAAATAATCGATGGGATTAATAAACCAATTGCATTTTTCTCAAAGAAATTGGATGACACTCAACGTAATTATAGTACTTACGATCGTGAACTTCTTGGTATTTATTTAGCCATTAAATATTTCAGGTACATACTTGAAGGACGTCAGATTCTTATTCGGACAGATCATAAACAAAAAGCATAAATTTAATTTATGCTTTTCAACAAAAATTAGATAAAGCTTCACCCAGACAGATCCGACATCTTGATTTCATTTCTCAATTTTCAACAAACATCGATCTTCTCTCAAGCTTCAAAAACTTATACTTACTGGCTCGACTACGCCTATTTTCTGTGACTGCTTTACCGTTAATATTCGTCCTTATGTACCTCAACAGCTTCGTAGACAAATTTTGAATGTTGTTCATGGTTTATCTGATCCAAGTGGTCGTTCTACCTGCAAACTAATACAACAAAAATTTATTTGGCCAACTATGAAGAAAGATATAAAAGAATGGGCTCGATTGTGTTTGCCTTGTCAACGTGCCAAGATCCAAAAGCATACCAAGAATCTTCCTCAAAAGATTGCTATTCCAGATCAGCGTTTTCAGCATATTCATCTAGATTTGATTGGACCTCTTCCTATTTGTCAAAATTTTCGTTATTGTTTAACCATGATTGACAGATTTTCTAGATGGCCGGAAGCAATCCCTCTTACTGAAATTTCAGCTGATACTGTTTCTACAGCTTTTTATACGCACTGGGTTGCGAGGTATGGTGCTCATCAGACGATCATAACCGATCAAGGTCCTCAATTTGAAGCTGCATTATTTAAGGCTCTCACCAACCTAATTGGTTGCGAGGAAATTAGAACCTCAGCTTATCATCCGGCTTCCAATGGCATCCTGGAACGATGACACCGTACATTGAAGAGTGCTATTATGTGTCACGCAAATGAAAATTGGATTAAGATTTTGCCAACTGTTTTACTTGGACTTCGTAGTTGCTTTAAAGAAGATTTGAATGCATCTCCTGCGGAAATGCTTTATGGATCTGCATTAAGAATTCCTGGAGAGTTTTTCATTGAAGAGGATCTTCCATCTGATCCTGAAATTTTCATTGAAAAACATAGGATACATATGAGAGAGATCAAATCAAGACCTATTGCACATCACCACAAAAAAACACCTTTCTTTCATAAAAATTTATATGATTGTACTCACGTTTGGCTTCGTGAAGATGCAGTTAGAAAATCTCTTTAACCTCCTTATTCTGGTCCTTTTCGCGTTGTTAATAGAATTAATGATAATTTATTTGCAATCGATGTTTCAGGAAAAATTGTTAATATCACCACAGAACGTCTTAAACCAGCCTTCCTACCGAAAGAAACCAGCAATGATTTCATTGTCATGACGTCTCCTTCTTCTTCTAATTCACTTCAATCAACTACACTCGGAAAACACCTCAAAACATAATCTGGCCCAAAGAAAAAAGTTAAATTCGCAAAGTAGAACGTCGCTGGGAGAGGAGTACTGTGGCGTTCCTGCGGCTAAATTCAAGATCATTTTGTTACCAACTTCCATGAAATATATTTGTAACCATTTTCACACATTTCATTTATTGATTTAACACTTTACATAACAACATATTAAACATACGACAAATTATGTAACATTATTATATTACCGAAGTCTAGTTATTTAACTATATCGCTCCCACAAGTTCTTTGATAGTGGAGCCCCCCCGTAGGGGGGAGGAGGAACCTACTGTGTCCATGCATACACTTTTTAAAGCAAAGTGAGATTCTACATGGGTTGTACATGAGTTGAATCTCGCTTTGCGTATAAAACCTCACTTTGCATTAAAAAGTGTATGCATAAAACAGTGAGTTCCGCCCTCCCTACGGGGGGGCTCTACTTCCGGAAGAAATAACCTAACCCAAACCTATTTCTAATTTAATTTTTCTCTACCTTTACAATTCCTCTGTCCATCCATGTATTTATTTATTTCAGACATTCAATAAATAATATTTTAGTTAATAACTTTTAATAAAAAACGAGCGACGGTTAAAACCTTCTGAAGGTCATTCAGGAGGGTGACCTTGATATGTCAAGGTCAAGGTCATCGCGGCTGCATCCCCTAAACGTCACTTTTACCTATATTATCTACCTCATTTTGCTTATTTTCATTATCTATTTTTCTGATTTTGCATTGATTTATTTTGTTAATTTTTATGAACGAAGGAAATATAGAAGGTATTGCTGTTGGTTTTAAATATGTCTTCTGAGTTTCTGGACCATGAAAATAATCATTTGTAGTAAAATGTTTATTACAAATTGTAACATATTTACTGGGAGCCCAATTTTGTCTGTTTATTGCATTCAACCAAGCTGTCAATCGATTTTTATCTTTGAAGGGAAAGCTGCAATATTTCATATGAAAGTTTTGATTTAAATATTTAATGCATATTTAAACACATAAATATAGTTAGTTCTTAGAAAATAAGAGAAACAGGTTGTATGTACTTACTAAAAAAAATTGATATTTCTTCCTTTAGAATATTTAGTTGAACAGCCAAGTATGCTGCAAGTCATTGGCATTTTTATTCTTATATATGCACTATATATACACTTAATATTTTTAGTTTATTTTTATCTTTTAAAATGTTTTAAATGTATACGTTTAAAAAATGAATGAATGACGTTTGAATGACATGAATCGATCGAATATCGAATTCATATCGATAATATTCTGCCCAATTGTAAATGGCTGCCCATGCTTCACATCATAGATATAGTATATCTAGACCGAGTGTTGAGGAGTGGGAGCCGAGGTGCACGTAGAAAAGGACATACTCTGTTTCGTGCCCCTTGCGTTCTCTCTCGCTCGCACGTAGCATGACGAAAGAGAGCGCTATGCTCTGTGCGAGCGAGACACTCCTTAAATAAAGACAAACGCTCGGTCTAGATATACTATGTCTATGCTTCACATGTTCTTACATGAAATATAGCCGCGTTAGCAATCTAGTATTATATAGAAGTCTGTGGGTTGTTCTCTGTTCTCTATTTCCTGTTCCTTATTCCTTTTATTGTGCGGAAGCCCGATGTCGCGTCTTTGATTATTTGAGACTCTAGTCAGAGCTGTGTTCCGATTCCCCACCCGAGTGCACCCGATATTATAGTATATGTCACGTATACTATAATATCGAGTGCACCCGGGTGGGGAATTGGAACACAGGGCTGCAGGAGCCCTTTTTCTTGTGTCATATAAAGCAAAATTTTGATTTTCATGAATTTTTATGTATTACAATTAAAATCATAGACATAGTATATCTAGACCGAGCGTTTGCCTTTATTTAAGGAGTGGGGGTAAAGATACACGTAGAAAAAGACATACTCTGTTACGTGCCCCTTGCGTTCTCTCTCGCTCGCATGTAGCGTCCCAGCAAACCAATATGTAACTGTTACATAACCTAGGGAGCACATAAAAAGAACAATGTTATGTTTCATGCTCTTCAAACGTAAGATGAAATTTTTTGTATTATGGAATGTTAAAATAAAAGTTAAGATAAAAAAAGATTTTTAAATAACATACAAAATTTATTTTGCAAAAGTTGTTAAAACATATTTTAATACACTTATAAAATGTATTGCCCTCTTTTCCGTAATAGTGTTTTTGCCTCTTGCAGTACTTTTTCAAACTTGGACATAATCATTTTCTTTTATACTTGTTTTCTGTATTTACAGAAGTTATAATTTATTGAAATACAAGAAATACAAGAAAAATCGTTAGTAATCTATCTGAAGTTGAAGCAGTATCATCACTTCGTAGCGTCGTGGTCCTGATTCGATTCTTTAAATTTAATATTTCTCTACGCAATTGTGCTGCTTCTTTTTCGTAAGTAAAAATAATGAAAATATTTTTATATTTATTTTCAGTGAAATGGTACATTATTTTAAAGGGATCCAAAGTTCGTCTGTTTTACCGACCAAAGCGATTATTATTTTGCACACCGAAATATCTTTTTTGAGCGAGACTTCGGAACACTTTGATGTTTGTCATCTCGCTTGTTCCTTCATTCTTTCTTGCTCTCGCTTTTGTCGATTCTATAGCATCGGCGATCTTTCCTTATGTACAAAATATAAACATTTTAAAAAATGATATCAAACATGACATAAATTGGATTATTTTTAATCAATTATGTATTATATGTAATTATGATTAGTGTGAAATAACAACCAGCTCATATTAGCTATCTTTCATATTAGCTATCTCGCTTGCTCCTCATTTGTTCTCTCTCTCAAGGAAAGAGAGAGAGAGAGAGAGAGAAAGAGAGAGAGTGTGAGAGAGAGGGAGAGGGAGAGGGAGGAGGGAGGGAGGAAGGGTGTGAGAGAGGGTGAGGAGGAGAGAGGGAGGAGAGAGGGAGAGAGGGGGAGAGAGAGAGAGAGGGAGAGGGAGAGAGAAGCGCGAGTGAACGCGTAAGTGAATATGCGAGGAGCATAAAGCTAAGCGATACGTAGTACATAGCGAGCGAGCGATTAGAAAGAGACAGAGCTTATGATCGAGAGAAAAAAGATACTGCAATAATGTTAGTGCGTACATGTATATTACTCTCACACACATGAAAGAAACGAAGATAGTACGACTATGTCTTGTTGTGCCTCTAGCCGCTAAGGAAGAGGTCTTTAGGGATTTATACGCCCATAGAACTAATCTACTGCTCTGTTTTACTCTTTTGCCTCAATCTCGCACGCACACATATGCATGAAAGCATTTCGAATAAAAATCTTTTTTACTAGACTAATAAACTTATTTCTAAGAGTTCACTAATATTCCTTCATGTTATCCCGAGGCGGGGAGCTATATCTTGTGCACGAACAAACTGCAGAACTTTTATATTAAATAAATATTGTTACGACTTGACGCAAGAAGTCGATAACAACACTGTAATTGTTTAACTTTTCTTTGATTTGTTATATGAAATATAGCATCCCGCCTTCGTTATTATCAATACTTTAACTGTGGAAAAGGATTTATCAATCTGTGTAGCCAAAAAAAAGATTTTCACTTGAAACGACTTTCGCGTTTTGTCGGTAATTTTGGATCCCCTTAAGACTCTTGATTTACTGCGAATTATTACTGCAAATCTATTATGAAATTATAACTTCAGAAGTGAAAAATCATCTAAAATTCTTCACATGCTAATACTTATTTTTGATAAAATAAACTAGTGAAGTATGGAGGAGGAGGGTCTTCAAAGGACTTCTTTTCTGATCTTTCAATTAGTATAAAACTGCAAATTGTAATCAATTGCCATAAGGTCTATTTTAATTGAAAACATTGGTCGCATTTAGATTCAATTATATTGTCATTTATTATAAATAAGAATCTATAAGGAATTCTTTATATGTTTTTTTAAAATATCAGATGTTATTCTCCTTTTTAATGTCATAATTTAACATGTCCGCAGTGATAATCATAAGCCTTAAAAAATGTTATAAATTTGCAAGTTCTCAATAATTATTTTTAATAAAAAAATTTTTTTTTTAGAAATTGTGTTCGTTTAAAAATTCCCATCATGCCAAAAAGTATACAATATTTATCAAAAAGACGAAAAAATCAATTGATAAATCGTGAAATATATAGTAACAGATATTCAAATACATTAGAATTAAAATACATTAGAAACATTTCGACTAATAGAGTTAAAGAAATCATTACTTCTGATAATACAGAAAAATTTAATAACACACTTAGTACTAGTACTTACACAATGTCCCAAAATGAAAACGAATGCAATGAATTGTCAATAGAAGCTCGGTATAATGAAGAAAGCGACAATGTATTACAATGCAACATTCCTACATTAACAGATATGGACTCAGATACAGATACAGATTCAGATACAGATATAGATATAGATACAGATACAGATACAGATACAGATACAGATACAGATACAGATACAGATACAGATACAGATACAGATACAGATACAGATACAGATACAGATACAGATACAGATACAGATACAGATACAGATACAGATACAGATACAGATACAGATACAGATACAGATACAGATACAGATACAGATACAGATACAGATACAGATACAGATACAGATACAGATACAGATACAGATACAGATACAGATACAGATACAGATACAGATACAGATACAGATACAGATACAGATACAGATACAGATACAGATACAGATACAGATACAGATACAGATACAGATACAGATACAGATACAGATACAGATACAGATACAGATACAGATACAGATACAGATACAGATACAGATACAGATACAGATACAGATACAGATACAGATACAGATACAGATACAGATACAGATACAGATACAGATACAGATACAGATACAGATACAGATACAGATACAGATACAGATACAGATACAGATACAGATACAGATACAGATACAGATTGTCATTCTATTAAGACTGATACTTTGTGGCAAGATTTATAAACATTAATTATAGAACATAATATTTCACATTATACTGCAAACAAATTATTGAAAATTCTTAGAAAACATGGTAATACAAATTTACCTTGTGACGTAAGGAGTTTAGTTAACACGCCACGAAACGTGTCTGTAAAAATGAAGGTTATGGGCGATGGCCATTATGCACATTTTGGTATTTTCCATGCTCTCGAGCGATCTATAAAAGTATATTCCAAATTTATAACAGAAAATAAAATAAAATTAAACATCAATATTGATGGTTTACCTATCTCTAAAAGTTCCGGTAGTCAGTTTTGGCCCATAATGGCATCCATTGAAGAAATAAATGTTTATACATCATCATTTATAATTGGCGTGTATCACGGTATGCGTAAACCAAGTAATCCTAATGAATTTCTTACGGATTTTGTTAATGATTTCCTCCTACTTAATCGAAATGGTATAACTATTTCCAATAAAAAATATAT
Source organism: Formica exsecta (assembly GCF_003651465.1). Taxonomy (NCBI): domain Eukaryota; kingdom Metazoa; phylum Arthropoda; class Insecta; order Hymenoptera; family Formicidae; genus Formica; species Formica exsecta. The sequence goes on from NW_021849447.1 coordinate 52,278, forward strand.
AGTTTCTTTCAATGCAATCTTGTGTGATGCTCCGGCTAGATCTTTTATAACATGTACTAAAGGCCATACAGGATACTTCGTATGTTCAAAATGTGTTCAAAAAGGCGATTTTGTACATAATCGAGTAATTTATTCAGAAACCCATAATGCTTTACGTACAAATGATACATTTAAAAAACGTGCACACATTGAACATCACACAGGTGATTCTATTTTAGAAAACCTTTCTATTGGCATGGTGTCTCAAATTCCACTTGACTATATGCATCTTGTTTGCCTTGGTGTTATGAAAAGATTATTACAAATATGGTTAAAAGGAAATAAAAATGTACGATTATCAATAGACAATGTCCATAAAATTTCCAGTCATTTAATATCAATGAAGCCTTACATTCCAATTGAGTTTGCAAGAAAACCTAAAGGTTTATACGATGTCGATAAATGGAAGGCCACCGAATTTCGTCAATTTTTACTGTATATTGGAATTGTCATTATGAAATTAATATTATCTCCGATGTTGTACAATCACTTTCTTTGCCTTAGTGTTGCTATAAGGATTTTAATAGATCCGTATCTATGTGTGAAGTTCAATGCTTATGCTAATTCCTTATTATTATGGTTTGTTTCTCACTATGGAGAATTTTATGATGAGAAATATTTTTCGTATAACGTCCATAATATTCTTCATCTTGCTAATGATGTACAAACTTTGGTTCCTTAGATAATTTCAGTTGTTTCAAGTACGAAAACTATATGCAAAAAATAAAAAAGAAACTACATAAATGTGGAAAACCTTTGCAGGAATTGTCCAATCGTATATCTGAAGAATTACAGCTTCCGATTCATAAATGTCACATAAAGCAATATCCAATTGCTGTTTATAAAAAAAATGAAATTTCTTATTTACAGTTTGATAGTTTTAAAATTTCAAGAAAGAAATTCGATAACTGCGCGTTACTTGATGACAATTCTGTTATTTATGTTTTAGATATATTGCAAGATAATTGCGTATTATCTATCCGTGCACGTCTTTTACATCCACAATCTTTTTTTACAGTTCCGTGTGATTCAAAAAAGTTATGTATATTTTTGATAACTAGCAGTACTATTTCAGATATTATAAAAGTTCCAGCAACGCGAATAAAACGAAAATGTTTAAAATTAAAACAATATAACAAAGTTGATTCTTCTGTCGTGATACCGCTTTTACACGCCAATAATTAGATTGACGATAAATAGAGGCACATTGATTTCTTTACCTTTTTAATGTCGGAATAGTTATATAAAAAATGATTAAATAATATATGTATTGCCTGAATCTTAGTTTTTATAAGATAAATACTGTAAAAATGGCAAAATCTATGGGGATTTTTAAAAAATTGAAGAATAACAAAAATTAGAAAGGTGAGCATAATATTAAAAAATAGTTTTATGCACAATTAATTGCATGTATTTTAACATAGTTAAGAAATTTAATTTAGAAATTACTGTTAATGAATATAGCAAGGTCGGCATGGTTGGTGATTCTAAACATTGTAAATAAATTATTATAATATACATACGTTTCAACCAGATTAATTTATATGCCCAAGTAACACAGTCTGGTTATATTCGCTGCGACAGTAAAAATGTGGCTAATATAACGTCCTGCCAGCCTTAATTACAGCTATTTGGCAATAAATGCAGTTTAAGTTGCGACAACGTTATCGCAGACGTTTTAAAGCTTCATGTGCTACTTGGGTGGTGTATGCTCATTAGTTCATTATTGAATTTAAAATAAGAAATTGTATTTAAAAAGAACGAAGCAAAAGAGGAGCAATGTAAACAAAGACATAGATATTGCGACTTTGGTCACATTGGTTATGCTTTGCTTCGTTTCAATTTTTTGGCAGGTTTTTTTCATAAGACACTGTTTAAATATTGATCTTTATATTTTTAAGGCATATTCCAAAAACTAAACTATATTCTTGTTTTATACAGTGGATTTATAGAATAGAATGGAGTTTGATAGAAGAAAAACAAATAAAAAGTACGCGGTTGTGAAATTCCTATCGGATTGTACTTATTCTGAAATTCCAACGCTGTGGCTTATACAAGAAGGAAATACTCAGGAATGCTGGTGGCCACCTCGTACTGCAAATACTCCTTTATTGATGACAAATTATACATCTCCGAATTATGACACATGGGATCGCTACGAAATCGAAATAATAAAATATTGTAGTAAGTATTTATGTTTCATATGTCATCTATATGATTCATAATATATATATAATACTAACTTATAAATATATGTTCTAATATTAAAAAATCTTTTTTCTATTTTACATAAAATACAATTCAGAGTATTATAATTATAATTGTTGTTTTTGTTTGTGCTGTATTTATATTGTTGCGTCCCTGGATTTCATCCTTGTATCTGAAGTATGCCGTCTCCGAGAGATCGTTTCCAAGCGCGTTGCCGGGGGTTTGTTGAACAACAACGGGAGACATTTTGGAAGAAAGCCGCCATCTTGAGTCTCGCGACGGATGTCATTCCGTGCAGACGTATTAACCAATTACGACATTATAATTATTATTTGTTCTGTGTTCTGTGTTTGGTTGAGTTCCATTATTAAAGTTCCTTAGTTTCTTTCTAATAAAGTGTATTCTTTATTTACGGCGTGGTGCGCGAGTGACAGTTGTGTTTCGCGTGTTCGAGATTTATCGAAATAGCCCGCGGACGCAACAATATTGTTATTTTTATATCATATATATATTTATTTTACTAAAAATAAGAT
>NW_021849447.1:55134-57565 GCF_003651465.1 Formica exsecta
TTTATATAATTAAAAACTAACATTTTCAGTTATTTTTAAAATTTTGTTTTTAAGAAGCATTTTTGTTACGATTGTAATGGTTTGTATAAGAAATTTAAATATTAAACTGCTTATTGTAGCATGTCTGGAATCGGCAAGAAAAAGTGCAGCAGATGCCACATATAATACAACGGATGAAGAAAGATTGGGGCGAGGAAAGAGGCAGCATATACCATACCATCGATTCAGCAGTGATGAAGATGAGTCCCATGAAGAGGAAAAACAGAAGAAAATGAGGAGTATGTAGAATATAAACATATTTTATCATATATATTAATTATATACAAGATATTACAATATTATTTTATTATTTCTATAGTGAAAGTTTCTTTTACTCATTTCCATTCAGTTTTTGCTCAGTAAAAATGTTGAAACAACGATAGTTTGAGAGTTACAAGCGATAAAAAAGGACTTTTCATGAACTAAACTGTATCAAACTAATTGGAATAAAATTACATTTTTCATTAAATTAGATAGACTTTAGTTTAATAAAATCGTGGTGAAGTGATACTTACTTATAAAGATATATTGAAGATTAGGAAGTTGCCAAAAAATATAATCCCCTTTAACATTTTCATGAAGGAAAAATCATCCAAATTAATCAAATAATTGATCCTTAAAAAAATACGGTAGTATTGAGATGTCTTCTATATAATTTTTCATTGTGTCTGTAATTACTCAAATTTCAACAACTTAAGTTTATTGTTTTGTATGGTAACATTGAAACAGAATAAGATAAGCAAGAAAAGTGAAATTGATTGTAACAAATGTTGCTATAACTTTTTATTTTTTTCTTCGAAATTTGTTTTGTGTAAAATTTCAATATTATAAATTTCTTCCTCCCTACATTATTAAATCTGATTGGTATTTACTGTGTATTAATTTTATGTAATATTTACCATGACTTTTAAATCAAACTTCTCGATATTTTTTACAGAGAAACAATCATATTCTGCTATTCCTGCTACACCTGAAAATTTTGCCTTGAGCTATGAACGTTCCAATGAAGATACAAATACGAATATATATGATATACATCAAAATGAAATGCGTTCAAAGCACGGTATATGTCATTATCATATATAACAGTGCTCGGATTTAGTTGCAAAGGGTTTTTAATAAAAATAGGCGGAAATAACCCGCGAGATAATATTCATAGACTTTTGAAAAAAAACATTTACAAATAAATGCGCACTACATTGTTTATGGAAAGGAATAAGAAATAATTTCAGGCTATCCGATCTATATCTCATAAAAATTATGCAAAGTATGTTATAGAAAAATTAATGTAATATTACCTAAAATATTTTATTTTTAAACATATTTGATACTTTAAATGTACTTTCATATAACATTTTTTAGGAGAAATTACTTTACGCTATGCCAGTATCAGAAATAGATTTTGAGAACATTACGGCGAAATGGTTCCGTTTCGCTCGGCAACGGAAAAATAGAGAAGACAAAAACCAGGAAAGAGAACAAGACTAAAGACTAAAAATGAGATACAAAAATATTCCATGATATTATTATGTTTTATTAGCCGCATTTCGCAGGCTTTATATACGCTTGACAGAAACTTGAATACGGGTACAAATAGTAAATAAGGTGCCACATAGCGGTAAGTGCATGAACTATAATCCCAATTTATAAGGAGAAAAAAATAACTTGTGTGTTACTAAAGTTACATCGCAAATATATTATAATAAATGAATATCTGTAATAATATATTCTATATGTATTAGTAATATAACATTTGTTATATTGCTAAACGATTACAGTTGTTATATTTATGTTATGTATCACGAGTTATGTGTGTGTTATATTACCTTTTTAAAGAACTATTATGAGTTATATACGTAACGAAGAAATATAACTATGTTCTTCTAAAGTGCTTTCAAGGTTATATAACACTTACATCTCGTCTATATAATCGTGAAACATAACATTGTTCTTTTTATGTGCTCCCTAGGTTATGTAACAGTTACATATTGGTTTGCTGGGTTATTAATAATATTTTTTTAACCTAATATTAGCTCTTTCTCTCACTAATTTAAAATCGATGATCGTGTGCAAAATAAGTGCAGACTAGCAGTTCCGACTGACAACGTGTCGGGTTCGGACGTGTTTTTGCGTGCTGCGTATGTCCTTTGTCTGGACCTTTTTTTAGACTCCCTCCTCTCTTAGAGGAGTTTTGCTTATATTCTACAAACCCATAAGAAACAATGGTGTATGGGCGACTAATGCCCAACCAGCCATAAAAGAAAGAAGAAGAAGAATTAGTCGCCCATACACCATTGTTTCTTATGGGTTTGTAGAATATAAGCAAAACTCCTCTAAGAGAGGAGGGAGTCCAAAAAAAGGTCCAGACAAAGGACATACGCAGCACGCAAAA
>NW_021849447.1:57719-68373 GCF_003651465.1 Formica exsecta
ATTGGCATCTCTGCATCAGATTCATAGCTCAATATAAATAGCCCCAATCGGTGTAATTACTATTGTCTCGTCACATCCTTCGACATATAATTGCATATCATCACATTTCAGCCATCGTCCTGAAGGTTTTCGACAGTAGCCAATAAAGTGACTAATGGCGAATTCGATTGGATGCACTAGTGCGCACTAGTGCGCACTGAGTGCGCACTCTTTCAGTATTTAGTATTCGGTTGGCTTGCCCTGTACTGGTTCAGAATTTTATGTGTATTCGGTTGATAGTGCACTAAAAATATGTGCTAGTGAAAACGTGTTCGACTGAACTGCATTATCCCAGTGCAGTGTTATTTGTACGTTCGGTTGAAATACATTGCACTAGTGCAGAAGGCACTGAATTGCACTGAGATTTTCGACAGTGCAGTTCAGTGCAAATTTGAGTATTCCAATGAAAAAATATGGCAGCTAAAATATTATTATTAGATGAACTGTTAAATAGTTCGAGCAGTTCTAGCGATGAAGAAATGATGGCAGTATTAATGCGACATGAAACACAAATTCCGAAAGCTCGGAATATGATAAATATTATAAATGAATATTCTGATAAAGAGGTATTATCACACATAATTTCAATGTATAGTTTAAATATTTATTATATTATTTCATATTTAAAGTATCTCTCTTTGATTATTGTAGGTTTTTCTCTGCTCTCTTGTTGATTACAAGTCGCATATTGCACATGTGGGCACCACTAAAGAAGTTACTAAATGCACTATATTGGGATCAGTGCCTGTAATCGCTCCCAGGTCAGTGCAAATAACCGCACTCGGGCCAGTATTAAACTATGCGCTCCAGACATGTGCGTCTGATAACAAAAAGTTACTAGCCACTGAAACGGAGCGAGTGCACATCAATCGAATTCGCCATAAGGCAACAAGTGGCTGTACACGGCCCTGAAAAAAGTCGAAAAAAATGGACGCTCAAGATGGCTGCGATAACGTACTACCGTTCGCGATAAATCTACCCCCACTACCGATATGCTCTCTCCTGTGATTCTTTACTCATTGAGTTCTTCTTCTTCTTCTTTCTTTTATGGCTGGTTGGGCATTAGTCGCCCATACACCATTGTTTCTTATGGGTTTGTAGAATATAAGCAAAACTCCTCTAAGAGACGAGGGAGTCCAAAAAAGGTCCAGACAAAGGACATACGCAGCACGCAAAAACACGTCCGAACCCGACACGTTGTCAGTCGGAACTACTTTACTTTACTCATTGAGATATACTATGTCCATAGACATAGTATATCTAGACCGAGTGTTGAGGAGTGGGAGCCGAGGTGCACGTAGAAAAGGACATACTCTGTTTCGTGCCCTTTGCGTTCTACGTGCACCTCGGCTCCCATTCCTCAACACTCTGTCTAGATATACTGTCTATAATCATTTTTTTAAATTAATGTACAATTAAAATCATGGTACAATCACTATAAAAAAGTTAGTTCGATTAAGGCCCTGCGCACAATAGAGAAATATTAGGAATAGGAATAAAATATTAAATATCAGGAGGAGCAATTTGGAATTATTTTACTTCAAACAAGGAAACGGAATGGATTAATTATTTCTAATTTTTATTTTTTTTATTTCATTATGTGTTAATCCATTCCGTTCCCTTGTTTGAAGTAAAATAATTCCAAATTGCTCCTCCTGATATTTAATATTTTATTCCTATTCCTAATATTTTCTCTATTGTGCGCAGGGCCTAAGATAATACTTACGATTTTAAGATTAAATTATATTCTTAATCTTTACTTTAATACAAAAATTAATTATCTATTTTATATTTTAGAAGTTTAAAAGCTGTGCTTTTTGCACAATGTCAAAATGTATTAGGTCATGAATCTCAAAATGTATTAGATTCATTAAAATTTTGATGTTTAGTTCCTACTTAATTGGGCAGTCAAATATGCTATATAGCTTCGCGATTCATTTTATTTATATAATGTTAAAAATAATGTATGTTTTAAAATATTGTAAGCTCATTTTTTTTTAAATTATCAAGCGACGCGGTAACGTCGCGACGCCAAGTACATAAAAATATATGTATATCGCTAATTTTCATGCTTAACAGTATTTTCAATTAATATAAAATAATAATATTTGATCATTTTGGGAATGAAAAAAATACATTCCATGATTTTTTTATAAATTAGTTTATATTAATTTTTAATTCTGCCATAGTCGCAACACTTTGTCTTTTCCACCCGAAGCGACTCGTAGACCGTCTGGTGACCAGTCGACAGCATAAATTTCATCCGCATGACCAGGTAGATCTTGGCTTAACTTTTTAGTTTTCATGCTCCAAACTATTAAAAAAAAGAGATGTAATATAGAATATTATTTTTAATTACAATGTTCTAGTTGATAAATGTTTTTCTATATCTGACACTACATACCCTTCAAAGTTGAATCTGCACTGCCACTGACTAGCAGACGAGAATCAGCGCTCCACGCCAATGAATAAACTGCCTGAACATGCCCCCTTAATGAGGCGATATATATCCCGGTATTAGATTCCCACAATTTAATGGACTTGTCAAAAGACGCAGATGCAATTATACGACCATTCGGCGCAAATTTAACATCGTTGATAAGTTGCTGGTGACCTGTCATCCTTGCTGAAAGAAAAATATTTTTGCAATATTTTCTTTTTTATATTGATTTAAGTGTATTTTGAGATACAACATACCAATAGGTTTCTTCTCTTTTTCTGGCTTCCACAAAAACAATGTGAAATCGTCAGATCCAGACACAAGCTTCTCTTCACCTACAGATTCATATCGCATTCTTGCATATTCTAACAGATTTTTTGCACTTGAACCCAATTGCATAGGGCCTGTCCTAAGCACATAATCAACATTCAAGGCTAAAGTATTCACCCAATGAGCATGGCCTTCCAAAGTTCTACATAATACACCCTGGAATCGATTTAATTGGTTATAATTGGATTTGGATATCATAGTTTTTATTAAAATACATACATCTTGTGCTCTCCATACTTTGACAGTTCTATCTTGAGAGGCAGAATAAATGAGACCACTACCACCCCATTTGACGCAAGTCACACTTTTCGTATGACCAGACAAAATGCGACAAGTTTGTGCCCTCTTTGTGTCCCAAATACGTATGTCATAATCTTTGGACGCACTCACTAAATGTAGGCATTCTGGATTCTTATGATAGGGCTCCCAGCATAAGGATGTCACCCATTTTTTGTGTCCTGTCATGGCTTTTCCTATACAACACCAAAAAAAATTTTTTTCTTTAAAAAATATGAAAAGTTTAACCAATTAAATATAATTTATAAATATATACCCATTTGTTTGCCAGTATGAGGGTTCCATAAATAAATTGATCCATTTTTACATGCAGAAGCAAGCTTAGAACCACATGGCGACCAAGAAATACACAAGACCCAATGTCTATGTCCCTCACATGTATAATATGGTGTTTGTGTATGGATATCCCAGAACCTTACTGTTGTATCACCAGAACCACTGGCTAGATGCTTGCCATCTGGTGAAAAAGCAACAGATATAACGGCTTCTTTGTGTCCTATATACAAAAACAAAAAGTTTATAAAACATTCTAATGTTTTTTTTTAATATCTTGATCTATATAAAATTTTTATTAACCTTCTAAGGACCCAGTGCATCTCGTAACAGCTCTAACTTTGAACACCGCTTGTGGTTGATACACGATTTCCATAACATGTTCACTAATGTTAAAGTCTTCGCCTACAAATTTCTCCAATGTATCTGTGATCTCCACATTATTTACATAAAATGCCATAGGTAATGGCTCTTCTTGCTGCAGCAAAGCATTGCAAATATCTTGTAATTTATTTATGGTAACATTGACTGGCAATTCTAGCAGACCACCAGGTAGTACTTCACCAGTGTCTGATTTAAAACGAGAAGCAATCTTGACTTGAGTATCCGCTAGAGTGGCATCGTTCTCGTCGTCAAGTTTCCTTTTAGTCATCTTGGTAAAATCAATGTAAAGACACTGAAATTGTCGATTATCAGATATATAGGTTATGTATTCATATATAATCACAAAATCTTTCATCACGATATTTCGAAAATAAAACTGATAGATCGCATGATACTTACATTCGTGTTAATAAAATCTTTTGTAACCAGAGAATTGTTTCTTGCTATTTTATATATAAATTTATTTAATTTATAAGATCATACTAAAAACGTGTTCTTTTTCCCATTTCACAACCCATGTCACTCAAATCAGCTGATTATTGCGTTATTGCGCAAGTGCGATATGAAATGATAGAGGAATACTAATTTTCACCTAACCTATATAGGTATGTTTATAAAAAAATTATAAAAATTCAGTAAAATAATAAAATCTACGTCGTCAATTCCGACGACGTCATACGTAATATAATGTTATAGAGTTGAATCTTGTTCATTTTGCTTGCTCTTAAGGACCAGCGCACATGAAAATATTTTATTGAGTCTTTCATTTTAGAAATAAAGGACTCTGATTGGTTGAATCCTTTATGCCGCGTGCATAACGCATAATGCATATTTTTGAATACACAAATTTATTTAAATTACAAAAATGCGACTTTCCCAAATAAAAATATTAATGAATATGTTATTCCCAAATGATTTCTAATCGATTCCGTTCATAATATTTATTAAACATAATTAAGATCTGCTAACTTGACGCTCGATAAATTTTTATTATTACAAAAAAAATATTGTTTCCTAAATGTTAAAATGATTTTCCTAAACTTCCCCAAACGATTCCCAAATTATATAATATAAAATAATTAGAAAATATTTAATTTCTTTGCTAACTCTACGGCGGTGGTAAGAATAATGAGCACGATCAGGGCTGTGTTCTAATTCCCCACCCGAGCGCACCCGATATTATAGTATATAGGCACAGTATATGTATAATCAGTAGCGACACTCCGTGTCAATCCTATTGGCCGCGTTCAGCAGAGAAAGCGCTCAATTATCGTCTTGTCAACACTTGACATTGATTTGTTGGTTCTTAAAGTAAGAACCAATCACATTCGATTGCTACTAAGCGGTTTTCTCTGCTGAACGCGGCCATTGTTATTTGCAATGAGTAAAGAATCACAGGAGAGAGCATTTGGTGCTAGCAAGCGGACGGAAGTGCCTATATATAAGTGGACGCTCAAGATGGCCGCTCAGGGACGAATTGCAGCATGATAGAGATACTGGAAGTACCTCAAAGGCTCGACAATGCACCATGATCTTACAATTAACACTTATTAATAATATTTGTTTAGTCTAATATTGGCTCTTCCTTTCACTTATTTAGAATGATGATCGTGCGCAAAATAAGTGCAGGCTGAAATAAGTAAGGCAACAAGTGGCTGTACACGGCCCTGAAAAACGTCGAAAAAAATGGACGCTCAAGATGGCTGCGATGACGTACTACCGTTCGCGATAAATCTACCCCACCACCGATATACTCTCTCCTGTGATTCTTTACTCATTGGTTATTTGTGTCTGAAATCCATAGACATATAGAATGGACTGAGCGTTGCGATAGACAAACGTGCGCTCGATGTAGAAAGAGAGATACTATATGGGAGGCCTATGTTTGTCTCTTTTCCTAGCATCTCATTGGTGATTTTGTCCTCCTCCATATAGAAAATAACCAATGAGATGCTAGGAAAAGAGACAAACATAGGCCTCCCATATAGTACCTCTCTTTCTACAGCAGGCGCGCGTTTGTTTATTTCGCAATGCTCAATCCAGTCATAAAGGAAGAGTAAGGAGAGTTATCTACCTAGATTGAAAGTGGTCACGAAAAATGTTCCGTATGTGGCCAGGTTTGCCGAATGGAATAACTTGGACCTATAGGCCGGTATTCATAGTCAGTTCTTATATTTAAGACCGTCTTAAGCACAATCTTAAGATGTCCTAAACCAATCACAGAGCCGTATTAGCATCTTAAGACATTACTTAAGACGGTCTTGAAATAAGAACTGACTATGAATACCGGCCTAAGATTGGTCCAAGTCATTCCATTTGGCAAACCTGGCCACATACGGAACATTTTTTGTGACCACTTTTTTTCTCTCTACACTATCGAGATAACTCTCCTTACTCTTCCTTCATGAATTCAGTCTATATATCTATGCTGAAATCATGTGTCATGCCGCCATGTTCTTGGTGGCAATAGCGCGCTAATATTTAAATTGTAAGAAAGGAAGCGGCAATTATAAAAAATTATTTTCATATTATATAAGTAACCGCAATTCATATTTTCTTAAATAGATATTACAAATTTGCAAATGTAATATTAAAGTAACGCAAGTAATCATATGAAAATAAGTAAAAAATAAAATAAATAAGTAATAATATTAAATGTATATTATATTATAATATATTATTCCTAATATAATGTATTATAATGTATTATGTATTATTTTTCTATTTATAATAAACATAGATAATATTTATAATTTTTGTTTTATTTATAAGCAAATTGATGTACATTTCGATTATTTACAATTGAAGTGTGTATAATGTGTCAAATACAATATAAATACAATTCAATATAAAACTTGATTAATGATTCCAATTTTTTTGTTATTTTCTTCAAAAATGAATAAAACTTTTCAAATCTTACAATATATGTATATAAAAATTAATTATAAAAAAATATGTAAACATTTTTAACATTTGCAAGCTACAATTTACATATTACAAAGAAGGAAAAGTAGAACCAGACTGGAAGAAGAGGCCACAGTATGAAATCTTCAAGGACAAGGATATTGTAACAAAGGGAAAAGAAGAGGATCTGAAGAACCACTTAGGTGCTCATCCTGTCCTGTTTGTGGACCTCAAAGGTTCTACAATTTGTAAATATGAAGATGCATTGGCGCATTGTTACATGAGCATTAAGGATGCTTCCGAAAGGCATGAGGCATTCTTGCTGAAGAATATCCAAAATAAAAATCATAGAAATTTGTGCGAGATGTGGTTTGAATCCAAGATATATCAAGACGTTGGCGAACAAAATGTGAAAAGTCGTCTGAGAGGCTTGTGTAAATATCTATATCAGGCACATGAGGAAAAGCGCGTTTAGGTTCTTATTGATAAATGTGACGCAGTTGTCGTATCTGCACTACGTGATGGTGCTTCTGATTGTGAAGTAGAGCGAATCGCTCAACTTATGTCAACAATTTTGTATCGGATTACAAAGGGAGACATTGCTCAGGCAATGATTCAAGGAATGCTGCTTACAGGAGTTTCCTATATAAGTGGTGCAGGATACACTCAAGATGTCAAAGCAGTTGCATGCAGATTTCTAGATGATACCCCTGATGTTGCAACAGGCTTTCTAAGAAAGAATATTGTTCCATTTTACGGTCTTCATGAAGAACAGCTTGATGACATTTTAAAGAAAATAAGAGGGTCACTGAAACTCATTGATGACGAACTAGAAAGGAAAAAACATGAAATAAAGATAGACTTCAACGGATTCCACACAAAAATAGGGCAGAAATGCATATACCCTCTCTATATAGTTGCTATTTATTTGATGATTAGTGGAAAGATGTTAGAAGTAGAAGCTCCTCCTCTGCTTAGTACGTACGAAAAGATACTAGCTGATATTGACATTGCCTCAGATATTCTAAATTTAGATGGAAGCTCAGAATTCCCAATCAAACTACAAGCAAGTGTTTTCTAAAGATGCTGAAGACAGCTAATGTTATGGTTGGCAAGTTTAATAATGCACTTCAGGAAGCTTGTGCAAGACATATCAGTAATCTTCAAAGATATTTTCTACGGAGAGATATAGTCAACTTTAGAAAAACATTGATCTTGTTATATAATGATCTCAAATCCCTTTTCAAAGGGTTTGAGAACCAATATCCGACAGAATATAGCGAAAATTCTTTACAAGGCCTAATGTTTATGGTCCTGAGTAGAACATGTGATATGAAGGAATTTTCTAATATTTCTACTGAGCTATGGATCAAAGATAATAGGGGTCGAAACGGAATAATCGATATCTGGATGTTTGATAAAAATAGGCAATTTGCCATAATGTGGGAACACATTTCGATTATTTACAATTGAAGTGTGTATAATGTGTCAAATACAATATAAATACAATTCAATATAAAACTTGATTAATGATTCCAATTTTTTTGTTATTTTCTTCAAAAATGAATAAAACTTTTCAAATCTTACAATATATGTATATAAAGATATTTATGGTGAAGATGCTATAAAAAAGTATTAGAATATAATTTATAAAACTAATGCAATTTATAAAGATAATGGTCCTAGTAAAGGACCAGCTTCAAATAAATATACAAAATGGGAATATATTTTGAGATATTTATGGGAAGAAACAATTATAAAAAAATGTGTAAACATTTTTAATATTTGCAAGCTACAATTTACATATTTATTACAAAAAATAGTAACTTATTTTATTTTGTGCTGCATATCGTTATTAATCTATCTGATGAGTAGTATATAAAAGCATACGTTCTGGACCGGATTTTTTTCCACCACCAAAATCAACTAAAAACATTTGGTTAGCAACTCTCCCAATGATATTTGTTGGTTTATATTATCTTATGAGTTCGGGTATGGATATATATAGAACAGTTAAAGAGAACAAATTTCTAGATGAAACATTAAAAGAACAGATTAGAAATAATAAGGCATCCAAAGGACGCGACGAAGGACTAACCCATGTAGATAAAATGATGCCATTTGTACATTATAATTTCGATGTCCCACGTGAAGAAACTTTCAACACACCAAAATACCACTCTTTAAATATCGTTATTAAATGGAATTAAACCTATCATCTTATCAAAAACAAAAATTGAAGAAAGCTTGGTTTTATGATATAGGTGAAAAAATTAAATTGAATTCAAAACATGTAAAAAAAAACAAATACTGATTATTATGGACTATTTCCATAATTATCTATTAGAAATGCAAATAAAGTATTTAGACAAATGGAAAATAATTAATTAAATTAAAATCTTTAGATACATAAATTTATAATTTATGATTGCTAATAAATGCTGTACAAACTGAAAGAAAATTTAAAAGATGGGGTATCTTTTAGTTTTGATAAACTTAAACACATAAACTTTGGTGAAATAGGATTGGTAGATATATATATATTCCTGGAGATGATAACGCGCCAGAAAGTCTAAGCGTCAAAGGGGTGTCTGAGGGGCACCTGAAAGGCGCTGAAAAGGTGTCTGAAAGACTAAGTCCAAGGGACGCTAAGTCCGAAGGACGCTTAGTCCAGGGAGCGCTTAGTCCGAAGGATGCTTTATCATCTGAAATTACATTTTTATTTCTGCCGGAAGAACTAAATTTAGAGGATGCGCCTAAAAGGCGCCTGGAAGGCTATGTCCGAAGGATACTAACAAAGTATACAATAACTATTAATTTAGGTCAAGGACAAAATATTTGGCGCAATAGAATCAAGGGTGTTAAACTCTGAAAATGAAGGACTTTCCCTTATTAAAAAAGAACCTGGTAAAATTAATCTTGGTTTACTAATCCGGGGTATTTGCTATTCAAAACTTAAAAAATCTTATATAAGAAGAAAGAATCAATCTCATAGAAGAAGTACCGCTAGCTTTTGATATAAACAAATTTAAATTTGAAAAGAATAATAACGAAACAAGGGTATATAGTCCTGTAAAATTAATAATAACCCATCGTCGTAAAATATTTATTTCAGGTCAAGCCCTTGATATTCCACAATATGCTGTTATAGAGTCGGGTAAAGAAACTATATTCAAAGGGGAAAATCAGAAGGGAGTCACTCTTAGTTCAGGTCAAGCACCTGAAAGACACCTGAAAGGCGCCGAAAAGGCGTCTGAAAGACTAAGTCCAAGGGACGCTAAGTCCGAAGGATGCTTAGTCCAAAGTACGTTAAGTCCAAAGGACACCCTTGATATGTGTGTACATTCAAATTTTGTGGAAGGACCGATATTTAGATTTGTTGTAAATAAATTACCTGCTTATATCAAACCTGCGAATGTAATGTATTTTCGTTTTGGAGATAACATAGGTCTATTTGATAAATTAAAACTTACTTTCGAAGGAGGGGGTCTGAACTTAAAAAATGTGAGAGTAATGATTGACTTACATGAAACAGAATGTTTCCAGTATGAAAAAAATGTTAATTGAAAGAAAAAGAATGAGAAAAAAATAAAAATATCTTAAGCAGGTTTACAAGTGATTTAACACTGTGCCAGTGACCTGCTAGGACATTGCTGAAGGATTCAAAAACCTCTGTGAGGAAAATCACCTGACGGTATGTGCTCGCCAGCGCTGTTTTTTTTTTATTTTGAATACATACCGTCAGGTGATTTTTTTTCTTTTTAGTTCCAGTTAACTTTAATTCATTGCTTGATTCAGAGTTTAACACTCTTATAGGGGCCCCTGAGGTATACAATCTTTTCTAATTCATATCTAGTTTCCTAGATGTGATAGAAAGAATTGTATAGCTCTTGTTGTCGAAGAACCGGAGGTTTGCCTATTCTTATTCCTGGCGCCAGGACACACACACACACACACACACACACACACACACACACAACGTCGCTC
>NW_021849447.1:77694-78090 GCF_003651465.1 Formica exsecta
CCTATTCCGGGCGCCAGGAAACACACACACACAACACCGCTCAGTTATTTTTTACATGCCATATTATTTACCAAGTCGGCCGCACTTGGCAAATAAAATCATGAATTGCTGGGATTCGAACCGGCAATCTCAAGATTACTAGGCATGTGTTATCTCCCTGAGCCATACGAAGATAACAATTAAACATGACTAATTACTGAGTGATATGTGATCCGAGCGCTTCGACGCTTGCGCTTCGACGCTTAGTAACGCCCCTGATTCAGAGTTTAACACTCTTGACTTTAACAAACTACATTAGCGTCCCTTGGACTAAACATCCTTCGGACTTGTTTTGCTTGGTATTCTCATAATCAAAAGGAGACGTTTCTATATTATTATTTAAATATACTTTATCAT
>NW_021849448.1:0-218 GCF_003651465.1 Formica exsecta
TCCCCCGCGGTCATCACTCTATCTCTTTCTAATCATATCTCTGTCTTTCTCTATCTCTGTCTGTCTCTCTCGCACTCATGGGAAAAATGGGGTAGAACCGACCTTATTATCCTACTACTATAGTTAAATACAATACATGCACATACAAAAATACACACACACACGCACACATGCATAATACTTTTTTTATTTATAAAATATACAATATCTTATTTATG
>NW_021849449.1:0-237 GCF_003651465.1 Formica exsecta
CAACAAAAAGATTTTGCAAAATAAAATTTTTATCGGTAAAACAGATCCTTTGGGATCCCCTTAAGAGAGTGATCTTTTCTTCACAATAAATTTGATTTGATTTGCTATATTCTCTTTTTAAATTGCATTTTTTAAAATATTTCTACACTTAAAATAAATTAAATCGTACATCCAGATTTTGAATGAAAGAATAAAAAAGATATAAAGAATTCCAAACAATTTTTAAAAATGTATATT
>NW_021849450.1:0-1314 GCF_003651465.1 Formica exsecta
CCAAACCTACCCCTATTAAAAAAAAATGCGCCTGAAACTCTACTTTAGTGGTGGTGCTGAAAAGAGTTTTAATGTACAACAATTCACAATAAAACCGCGAATTTTCCCCACGAAAAATAGCATGTACTAGACACAATCAACTTTGGCGTCCTATATTTCTGGTATTTTTTGAGTCACCGCAAAAGCGGATATACGAAAATTGTAGAGAAGTGAGTCCTCTACAAGTTTTATTTGAACATTTTTTTGATTAAACAGGGGGTAATATAATTGTCAATAAAAATGTTCAACCCCAAATTGACGGCATTTTTTTGGTTGTAACTTTCTTTCCTTGACAGCTATTAAAAAAATTTTCAAACAAAAGTTGTAGCAAATATTTTTTCCTACAAAATTAAAAAAAAGGAAAAAGATTCGACCAATAGGAGCCGAGATATCCAAACTTACCCCTATTTTGAAGATGGCCGCCGACGCACAGGGAAATTTTGTTAATCCGCGCCCGGATTAAAAAATAATCGATTTTAGTTCCGAACGAACTATAATCGGTTTTAATATTGCTTTCGCGGATTATTTCCAATCTAAAATCATTACTTTCTAATCCATATTGTTGTCAATCCAAATAAACACGAATAATCGAATGGATATTGTGGCTGCCGTAGGTCGTCACATTAAGCACAATCCGCGATACAATAGTGCGACCCGCAACTTGGCGGCCCACGCGCTCGCGCGTCCGCGCGTAGTCCCGGGCGGCGCCGCTACGCGGCGAAGGTCGAGCGAGCCAACCTGGAAGTAGAAAGCGGTCAAGCGGGGATATAAGGCGGACTTTCTGCGAAAAAACCGTATATTTGTTTTTAACAACTGAGTCCGTTTCAATTGTAGAAACACCGATTCAGTAATTGATTGTGACTCATGATAACAGCAAATCCGACTTCACACTACATAAAATCAATTTACTTTTCATCTGCGAAATGATAAAATTTTTTATTAAAAGGGATTATTTATACCTATGGATTGACTATGGTAAATTCCAATTCAATTGCATTAAAACAGGTTTAATTATAACTTTATGAAATCGTATAATTTCGGATTGAAGTAAATGTATATCATCCAACACCAACATTAATCTCGCCTGAAGCATACTAAATTCGATTTGACTATTTTCAATCGGTTTTAATACCGCATTTTCGGTGCAGAAATCCCGATCGATTCGGATTATATTTTCTTAAATCCGTTTTAATCGACCATTTTCGGCAGGGAGCTATTAAAAAATATTTCAAACAAAAGTTGTAGCAAATATTTTTTCTTACAAAACTAAAAAAA
>NW_021849451.1:0-473 GCF_003651465.1 Formica exsecta
CAACTGTATGATGTTACAGTAATACAAAAGTGAATAAATTTATAGATTTAGTTAAATTAAGCTACTTTACGCAATATTTTATTGCCTAAATAGGATTCAATAAAATTAACAAGTACAAATTCTACATAAATAAAATTGTACTGTATTATTGTGAGATAATATAACATAAAGTGCCATAGAGGATGCCAAAAAAGATAAATGAAGTGCCATAGAAGATACCAAAGAAAACAAAGTATTTTTTATTTTTTTTTATAATATCTTACAATAATAGAGTTTTATTTATATAGAATTGGCATTCGTTTTATTTTTAATAATATAATATAGTTCTTATTCATGTAGAATATCTAATAATAATAAAGTTTAATAATAATAAGTAAATCACAATAATAAAGTTTTATTGTAGAATTGACATTCGTTAATTTTATTTTTAGTGTATAATGTTCAACAATAATATATATGTGCTTACATTATAT
>NW_021849451.1:19874-20213 GCF_003651465.1 Formica exsecta
TGAACTGCTTCTATGTACTTGGCTAGTTAACTTGATTTCATATTTAGTTTTGATTTTTGATTTTTTAAAGGTTTTTATTTTTTAGATTTATTTTTTAGAGGAAAATCATTTTTTAGTTTTTTATTTTGTATGAAAATTATTTTTCAAAGAAAAATTTATTTAGAAGTTGTTTTTTAGGGATAAAAATATTAAACTTTTTTGCGTACAAGTTGGGATTTTTTTATATACTTAGCGTATTTTTTTTACCTTTGTGAGGTTTTGTTAGGTGATCTAATTGCTTTTTGTAAAAATCTATTTTTCTGCAAAAAATATATATGCGTTTTTAGCATATAATATTTA
>NW_021849452.1:0-544 GCF_003651465.1 Formica exsecta
TTTTGACTCACCTATTTCTTCCCATAAATATCTCAAAATATATTCTCATTTTGTATATATATTTGAAGCTGGTCCTTTTCTAGGATCATTATCTTTATAAATTGCATTAGTTTTATAAATTATATTCTTATACTTTTTTATAGCATCTTCACCATAAATATCTTTGAAATTATATGGTACTTTTTTTTGTTAATAATTTTATTAAAGGATTAGTAAGTTGCGTTACTATTTTTATATTATTATCATCATAAAAAACAAGATTATCATTTTGTGTTACTCTTACAGTTTTATTCCCTATCATTAACCTATCATCATTGTCTCTGTCACGCCAGAATCCAAACGTTTCATCATAAAGATGGTTTTTATATTTATTCCATAAAGGGCCTCCTTCTTCTTTGTTCATCCTGTTGAACAGCAAAGCAGTAAAAGCTGTGTTTTGGTTATATATGTACATATATTCTAAAGTATGGAATCACCAGAGGTAAGTTTGTAGGACCTATGTGAAGTTGGCATCCCACTTTTAATAAATAAAGTTTTCAATACA
>NW_021849453.1:0-225 GCF_003651465.1 Formica exsecta
CAATTTCGTACCGTTGAATACAACAAATTCAAAATAATAAACATTTGTAATTTCGTTAAGTTTTTGTTTAAATTGCAAAATTCAAGAGACAAAAAGTTTGATCAATAATTGTTACTCTGAATGTAGTTAAATATATTCAATAAATATATTCGACTATTTATGAATGTAACGGAGATCAAAAAGAATCAGAACAAAAAAATATATATATATATATATATATATTAG
>NW_021849454.1:0-322 GCF_003651465.1 Formica exsecta
CAATGGTCATTCTTTATTTTTTATTCGTTTAAAAAAGAGCGAAATATTTTGAAGAAAATGCTGTTCCATGATCGCCAATGATTCGTTCGAAGTCCAAATAAATCGAAAAAAATATTTAAACATTTTATGACTTCTACAGTCTATAGCGAATTTAGTCGAAAAAAGCCAAAAGTAAATCGCATGCGTCCATATACAATCTTATATCTCTGTTAAAGAGATATAAACATAATATAGATGATGTAAATAATTCTATTTTTAAACGCTCGAATGTTTGTATGCATTCTTCATTGAATACAAATTTCGCATTCTTTTTGAGACTAGC
>NW_021849455.1:0-316 GCF_003651465.1 Formica exsecta
TTAACGAACCACGATACGCAATTCTCGCCGCGATAGGCTTTGTATATCGAGCCAGCATTATCGAACGCGCATCGCGCGTAATATCCAGCGCTATAGACTTTGTGATGCTGAATGATAGATGTATTCGGTGTTCTCTTCTCCTCTTTCTTCTCCAGCACTCATTCGAGATCGGCGTACACCACGAATGGAAGTCTCTCCTTTTTACAGTAATTGCGAAACTCTAACCATTTGTCATCTTCAGTAGGAAGAACTATAGCGCACTCTTTCATCCTTCCACAGTCCGCGCTGTGAGCTAATAATTTATCGCTCGTTCGGA
>NW_021849456.1:0-2806 GCF_003651465.1 Formica exsecta
GGGAGTTCTCGGTTCATTGGCTGGCGGAGCAGCGGAAATCGCGAAAGCGGTGAACGATATCAAGGCGGCGCTACGTCAGCTCGAAGAAATGCAACGTCATAATCGCGCCATGGAAGGTCACGGACTTTATCTCGCTCCATACAAGCGCGGACGAGGTTTCTCAACAGCGGCCAAGAAAAAAAACGTCAAAACAAAAATGCCTGCCGGTGTAACAACCAATGTACAATTGTAACAACTTGCAAGACGTATGCGTATACAATTTTTTAGAGGCGTTTTTATGCGCAATAATTTACCGATAAACGGTGTACGGCGAAATGAGAGCGGTATCGTCAATTTGGATGACGTCGATGGTTCCGGTACTCATTGGGTTGCGTATGCAAAGAGGGGAGATCGTGTGGTATATTTCGATAGTTTTGGAAATCTTTGACCGCCCAAGGAATTAGTGCGATATTTTGGACAGAATGTTGCAAATATAGAATACAATCACACGGCCTATCAGAATTATAATCAAAGTATTTGTGGACAATTGTGTCTTCGATTTCTTCAAACGGTCGATGATCGATATGAATTTAAAGCCTGACAATTCTCCGTCGCGACTCAGTATTCGTTTGACAGTTTTCCAGCATGTCACTCACGCTTACGTTGACCGGCAAGAGTAGCGTTCTTGCTGTAAGCTACTTTTCGGCTATAGATTTAAACGATGATGATTACGAGCTTGGTTTAACGGACTTTGAAATTTATCATACGATATCGAACGTGAATTCTTGGAATAATAATTTTTATTTTGACAACGACGATAAGGAAATTACGATTCCCGAGGGATCGTACGGATTACATGCAATAAACGAATATCTCCGACGTGCAATTTTACGACATCGACGCGTAGTTGATTCCAACGATATTGTTGATGGCGAAGAACACGATGAATATCCAATAATGCTTCGCGCTAATCATAATACGCTAAAGAGTGAAATCAAATGTGTCTATAGAATAAATTTTAGTAAACCGGGCAACGTTGGATCGTTGTTGGGATTCTCGTCGAATCGTATATTACAACCTCGGACATGGCACGAATCGGATGTACCGATAAATATTATTAGCGTAAATATTATTCGTATAGAATGCAGCGTAACCACTGGCGCGTACAGCAATGACAAGCGCGTACACTCGATACATGAATTTCCACCGAGCGTGCCGCCAGGATATAAAATATCGGAAACGCCAGCATCATTTATCTACCGATCGTCGCACGGAGCATTACTGATTTAACGATAGGCATTGTTGATCAAGAAGGACATTTGCTCGATTTTCGAGGAGAGGAAATTACCGTAAGATTGCGGTATATACGGCGGCGGGAAAAATAAAGCGTTTGACAAATGAAATGTTTGTGTTGAACGAAAGGACGGAGCACGCGAGAGACAATATCTTTACGAGGGACAATATTTTTGCGAGAAGGCGAGTGACTGCGGTATCGGGTGACAATAATCAGATATCTGGTTACGCTAAAAAGAAGCTCAGCGAGTTGAATCGCGAGTTTTTAAAATCATTGGGATTCGTCGTACGAAATACATGAACAATATGATTGACATCTTGAATATCGGAGGCGACTTTTTTGCAAGTCCCGTACCATGGCGTGCGCTTACAAAATCTGAGAGATGCCAAGCTTCATGGCTCATCAGACATCACCATGAACTTCAATGGGAGGATGGAAACGTTCCATCCATCATAGCTTCGCTAGGCGTTTGATTACGAGAGCTGTGATGGGTGCGACGGAAAAGGAAGCTGGAGCATCTCCTATCGTGTACGTTAAAGGACGCGAGAAACGAGAATGGTTGGCCGATATACTTGACGATGATGCGAGAAACGTGCGCTATCCCTGTCGCACCGTCTTGCGAACGTCGCATCATCCACGTGTATGCTTCGCGCTATCTCTCTCTCCCAAGTGCATGCGGACGCTATCCTTTTCCCACACATTGCGAGCACCTCGCGCCATCTCTCTCCAACGTGCATGCGGACGCTATCTCTCTCTCTCCTAAGTGCATGCCTCGCGCTATCTCTCTCACACCTCCTCGCGGCATCGTACCTTCGCGTTCCCTCTTCCCCGCGGGTCCCTCGCTTATCGGTTAGGACGCGGCCGCCTCCCTCCTCTCCGCGGAACCCACGCCTGCCGGTTAGGTTAGCGGGTCTCTCGCCTTTCGGTTAGGATGCGGCCCCCTCCCCCCTCTCCGCGGACCTCTCGCCTACCGGTTTCGCCGCGGTCCCTTTCCCCCCTCGCCACGGACCCCTCGCCTACCGGTTTCGCCGCGGTCCCTTTCTCCCCTCGCCGCGGACCCCTCGCCCATCGGTTTCGCCGCGGTCCCCCGCATGACGTCATACCTCCCCGCGCTGGTTTTCCCTCGCCCCTCTCCCCCCCTCAGAGGACCTGGGTTAGAACCAATGATGCTAGATTCGGGACGTGTATCATACCAAATCGTAATAGAGGTGATAACAAACACAAGCGAAAACCGTGTCCATGTGAGCTCGGCGCTTCGGCTAGCTTCGGATAGTAGAAGAGGACAGATATATTGTTTTCTGTCTCTCTCCTTCTTACCAAGCCGGCAACGAACAACGAAGGCGACGGGCAACGGGCACGCTGCTCGCATTTCTTATTATGCGTTACAGCGTTAAATGATTTTTAAAATGATTTTACAGCTTTCTTTGGTATTATATATTTGCCAGAGGAAATAATGATATATTTTGTAAAAAAAAATAAAAATATTGAAAATAAATAAACAGAATTTCATAAAAAAATATCGGTATATTGTTT
>NW_021849456.1:4367-11706 GCF_003651465.1 Formica exsecta
GTGCGTTTGCAGCGCTCATGTACGATTATTCGCTTGAGTGTGCAAATACGCCTTGAAAGACAATGTGTATGTGCGTGCATACCAGTGATGCCAGATTCGGGACGTGCATCATACCAAATCGTAATAGAGGGGATAACAAACACAAGCGAAAACCGCGTCCATGTGAGCTCGGCGCTTCGGCTAGCTTCGGATAGTAGAAGAGGACAGATATATTGTTTTCTGTCTCTCTCCTTCTTACCAAGCCGGCAACGAACAACGAAGGCGACGGGCAACGGGCACGCTGCTCGCATTTCTTATTATGCGTTACAGCGTTAAATGATTTTGAAAATGATTTTACAGCTTTCTTTGGTATTATATATTTGCCAGAGAAAATAATGATATATTTTGTAAAAAAAAAAAATAAAAATATTGAAAATAAATAAACAGAATTTTATAAAAAAATATCGGTATATTGTTTTAAACAAAATACTAAATATTTCTTTTGATAATCTTAGCTAAATATTTTTTTACTGAACGAAAATATCGTTTAAATCGATTTAAAATATATATATTCTACTTATAATATTTATTTGAAATATGATAAACTGATAATAGAAATTACATGCATTATATTCAAGATGTTAACAGTATTTATTAAAATAAGTTATAATATGAGCTAGAATTTAGCAATTTAATCAACTTTTTACAATACTGATCAAGCGTTCGGAAGATGATTATCGGGAAAGTGCCGAGTTGTGAGAAATATATAATATTATATAATTCAACCTTTTACATAATAACGATACACAAACGTCTGACCACGTATACCACGTTTCGTATCGTTAATAGATAAAAAATAATAAAATAATGAATGATTTTCCACACCACCATGAGGTACCACCAATGGCGCGTTCGGTTTTTTTGTGGACCTTCGCCTAGAGCCCTATTATACCACATTACGCGGAGGAGAGATAGAGACAGAATAACTATGTAAGCACAGAATTAAAGAAATATTAATAATCAAAAAAATAAATGTAATTTCGCTGAAAGTTGTACCTACACGGAATTTAGATGCTGTAATTAAAATAATTGTTTCATAAATTCAAGAGAGAGGGACAGAGAGAGAGAGAGAGAGAGAGAGAGGGTGGAGGGATAACTATATAAATCTAAATAGATTCATTTCCTTTGAACTTTTATTATTTTAAACTAAATTATTATAGAAACTTAAAGGACTAAATATTAAAAATAAAATAGAATAAATCAAGATAAAAAATAAAAATTTTTTATAACAAGCGAGCCATCTTGGCCCGCTCGGCCGCCTGGGCCGCTTCGACCGCCCCGGCCGCCCCGGCCGCCTCGGTCGCTTCGGCCGCCCTTGATGCCCCGGACGCTTCTTTTTATCCAGCCGCTCCAATTTTTAGACATTCCCGCGCCCCGCTGATAGTACCAGCGGGCACGGGAGCGCCCAGTTCCTTTTTTTTCTCTGAAAAATAAAAACACAATTATAAACTAATAAAAATCATTATGCATATAAATTCACAAATTAATAACAAAAAATAAAAGACATACCATTTTTTTTGGCGGCCCCTGCAGCTGTTCCTGCGGCACCGGCTGCCCCGGCTGTGTATTAGCAGACTGCTGCTGTTGCTGCTTAAACAGAAATTTATCAGTTTCTAACCGGCAACAAATTGCAATAATAAAAATTGACCAAACATTTTTTTTCCATAAAAAAGCAAGGTCACCTTGACTTTTTTAAATGGAACCATTGTATTCTTTTTAATAATAATGTAGAGGATAGCAAAACAAATTCAATGAGTACACACAATGTTATTTTAAGTTACATTGCAACACAAAATAAACCATTTTAAATTCGCTAAAGCGTAATTCTTCGCTATCGAGGAAGTTCACTAGAAACGTAAATAGTAAACAAATAATAACATACTAGTTAAAGTAGATGTTCAAATTGCATTCCACCTTCCGCAACACATAGTTCCGCTCTTTTCAATAAATTATTATGTGTAGCATCAACTAAACTGGAATGTTTTATGCTTCTGCAGGCCCTTATTATGCGTTCTCGAAGATCATCGATACTATTAATCGGTGTTTCATTCGCCAAACACTAGTAACATATCTACCTTTTCCGTATTACAACAGCGATTCATTATTAAGCGATTCAGGCACTCAGACACACGATAAACTGATAAGTTTACTGATCAGGTTAATACTAAACTACATATTATGGACAACATAAGGTCAAAGATATATCACGTACAAGTATAATCAGAATTGCAAAGAAGAACAAGTATCATCCATTCAAAATGACATTGATACAACATTTACGGTTAACTGATGGTCCGCGACGCCTACAATTTATTGCATGGCTAATTACTGCTTACGGAGAAGACCATGAAGTTTTGAATAAAATAATGTGGACAGATGAATCAAAATTTACGAATAACGGTATTGTGAATCGTTATAATTGACATTTTTGGGCAACGAAGAATCCGCACTGGACTCGTATGCGTAATTTTCAAAACAAAATAAGTATTAATGTTTGGTGTGGCATTTTGAACGGTTATTTAATTGGACCATATCTTTACGAAGAAAACCTAACGTCTCGATCTTTTCTCGATTTTTTGTGGATTAATTTGCCCCAACTTATGGAAGCGTTCCTTGCGATATACGAAGAAGCATGTATTTTCAACAAGACGGATGTCCAGCACATAACGCAGTAATAGTTAGAAATTATCTGAACACCGTGTACGGAGATCGGTTGATCAGTACATACGGTCCATGTCACTGGCCGGCTCGTTCACCGGATTTATCTACATTAGATTTTTATTTGTGGGGATATTTAAAGTCAGTTGTATACAATGAAACACCGATTAATAGTATCGATGACCTTCGAGAACGCATAATAAGGGCCTGCAGAAGCATAAAACATTCCAGTTTAGCTGATGCTATCATTAAGATGTCATCATTAAGGTGATGACACATAATAATTTGTTGAAAAGAGCGGAACTATGTGTTGCGGAAGGTGGAATGCAATTTGAACATCTACTTTAACTAGTATGTTATTACGTTTGTTTACTATTTACGTGTCTAGTGAACTTCCTCGATAGCAAAGAATTACGCTTTAGCAAAATTAAAATGGTTTATTTTGTGTTGCAATGTAACTTAAAATAACATTGTGTGTACTCATTGAATTTGTTTTGCTATCCTCTACATTATTATTAAAAAAAATACAATGGTTCCATTTAAAAAAGTCAAGGTAACCTTGCTTTTTTATGGAAAAAAAAATGTTTGGTCAATTTTTATTATTGCAATTTGTTGCCGGTTAGAAACTGATAAATTTCTGTTTATGACTTTTTTATATCAGATTATTGTAAGTGCCTTAAAAATCGTGGCGACCGTTACGAGGACCACCCTGTATATATTGATTAATATTAAGAATCAGTTTCCATTTAAAAAATTTAGGTTTATAAAAGGAGAGAGAGACTATGTGTGTATGTGTGTGTGTGCGCGCGCGCACACACTCATTTTAATAGATGTTCAAATGTAAATAAATAGCTTATTATATGTAATAAATAGAGAAAAAGAAATCGAAGGTTAAAGTGTAACATTCCTACCAACACACATGTTCAAAAGACGTGCAGAGAACATACAGAGGATGTTTTACATTCTCTGGATGTTTTCTGAACGTGTGTATTGTTAAGGATATTTCTAACAAATATGAACAATACTAATTCGATTTGTTACTTACGTGACATGTTGCGTCCTGTGCAGTACGCTATTGAGTATTAAATGTCTGTACAATGTCTTCATTTGTTTCATGAAGCGTACGGCATTTCCTAATAACATTGTCTTCTCTGTGTCTTCTTGTAATTGTGAGTGAACGTATTTTTTATGCGTGCTTGTGGAATCTTTGCCTTGAAGCAAAGCCTTTCAAATTGAAACAATCCCGACTGTAAGTCGTTCAATTTATTGTTAGCAAAATTTGTATATATTTGCCTCTTTTATTCTTTCTGTTCTTTCATTCTTTGTTTTTTCCATCTTTCATTTCACATAGAAATGTGCGATATATTAAAAAAGAAACCTAAGCGAAGCTTTGTAGACTCTTGGCTTAATGACAATCGCTTTAAGTCTTGGATAGTCTTTTTAATTGTATTGTGTGCAATAAAAATTTTTCATGCAACTATAATATTTTAAGACATGCGGATTCTGCATGTCATAAAAATAGTATCAAAGAAAATGTTTTAACTCCTATTAGCGATATAAATTTGCAAGAAAAAAAAACTCAGTATAAAAAAACATTCAGACAGCAATGGTTAGAAATAGAAGAATTTAAATTATGGTTACGCGAAGTATCAAATGACGCTAACTCATTTTTTTGTTCGATTTGTGATAGATCTATTGCCGGTGGTCTATCACAAATATATCGACACGCAGTATCCAAAATTCACAGAAATAAATGTGAAAATAATAAAATAAAAACAAATGGCAATAACAAATCGAACGAAGATCCGAATATGCAAGATGAATCGCTTTTGTCGTTTGATGAGCGAAAAAAATCTGCGGAAATACGATATGCCGCATTAATAACTGAGAAAAATATACCTCATCATACTGCAAAAGAGATTCTTAATTTCTTTCAAGAGATTGGAAAAGATCATAACGTGTTGAAAAGCATGAGTATGGGTCGTACGAAATGCAAAAATATAATATCAAACGTTTTGTGTCCGGTTGAGATAAAACGTGTAGTTAATAGCATTCAGAATAATAAATTTTCTGTTTTTATTGATGAAACATCAGATATATGTAACGAAAAATGGATGACATTTATTGTTCGATATGTTGATCCCGAGAGTTTAGATGTTCGGTCTCAATTAGTTAAATTAATGAATATTGATGCAAGAGATTGTAGCGCGGAAAAATTATTTAATGCATTCCAATCTGAGATGTATAAACTACAGATCCAATTTTTAAATATTCTTGCCCTGTCATGTGATAATGCATCAGTTATGACAGGAAAACACTTATCTTTTAAAAAGAAACTTGAAGAAAAATGTAAAAATTTATTAACATTTGCATGTCCTTGTCATTCCGCCGCATTGGCTGCGCACGCTGCATGCGCTAAAATGCCTGCATTATGCGAGGAATTTCTTAGAAAAATAACTAATTATATTAATACCAGTCCAAAACGTTCAGCTATTTTCAATGAATTTGCTGAATGTTTTCAAGATACTAATCGTAAGATTTTGAAATTATGTGATACTCGATGGCTTTCACATTATTCCTGTATTGACAGACTTCTTGAATCATGGGATACAGTTAAATATTTCCTTAATGAAACTGTTGTGAGCGACAATTTTAAATCGATTTAAACGATATTTTCGTTCAGTAAAAAAATATTTAGCTAAGATTATCAAAGGAAATATTTAGTATTTTATTTAAAACAATATACCGATATTTTTTATGAAATTCTGTTTATTTATTTTCAATATTTTTATTTCTTTTTTTTTTACAAAATATATCATTATTTTCTCTGGCAAATATATAATACCAAAGGAAGCTGTAAAATCATTTTAAAAATCATTTAACGCTGTAACGAATAATAAGAAATGCGAGCAGCGTGCCCGTTGCCCGTCGCCTTCGTTGTTCGTTGCCGGCTTGGTAAGAAGGAGAGAGACAGAAAACAATATATCTGTCCTCTTCTACTATCCGAAGCTAGTCGAAGCGCCGAGCTCACACGTACGTGGTTCGCGCTTGTGTATGTCATCCCCTCCACTACGGTTGCGCGTTGCTAGCGTGGGGACATCACACTTCTAAACGATAAGTGTGTAAAAAATAATTTGTCCGTAAAGGACATCACACTTCTAAACGATAAGTGTGTAAAAAATAATTTGTCCGTAAAGGACATCACACTTCTAAACGATAAGTGTGTAAAAAATAATTTGTCCGTAAAGGACATCACACTTCTAAACGATAAGTGTGTAAAAAATAATTTGTCCGTAAAGGACATCACACTTTTAAACAAGTGTGTAAAAAGTAATTTGTCCGTAACGGACATCACACTTTTAAAGAAGTGCGTAAAAACATAATTATTTTTCTATCTCTCCTCCGTGTAATGTGGTATAATAGGGCTCTAGGCGAAGGTCCACTAAAAAACCGAACGCGCCATTGGTGGTACCTCATGGTGGTGTGGAAAATCACCATTCATTATTTTATTATTTTTTATCTATTAACGATACGAAACGTGGTATACGTGGTCAGACGTTTGTGTATCGTTATTATGTAAAAGGTTGAATTATATAATATTATATATTTCTCACAACTCGGCACTTTCCCGATAATCATCTTCCGAACGCTTGATCAGTATTGTAAAAAGTTGATTAAATTGCTAAATTCTAGCTTATATTATAACTTATTTTAATAATTACTGTTAACATCTTGAATATAATGCATGTAATTTCTATTATCAGTTTATCATATTTCAAATAAATATTATAAGTAGAATATATATATTTTAAATCGATTTAAACGATATTTTCGTTCAGTAAAAAAATATTTAGCTAAGATTATCAAAAGAAATATTTAGTATTTTATTTAAAACAATATACCGATATTTTTTTATGAAATTCTGTTTATTTATTTTCAATATTTTTATTTTTATTTTTTTTTAATATATCATTATTTTCTCTGGCAAATATATAATACCAAAGAAAGCTGTAAAATCATTTTAAAAATCATTTAACGCTGTAACGCATAATAAGAAATGCGAGCAGCGTGCCCGTTGCCCGTCGCCTTCGTTGTTCGTTGCCGGCTTGGTAAGAAGGAGAGAGACAGAAAACAATATATCTGTCCTCTTCTACTATCCGAAGCTAGCCGAAGCGCCGAGCTCACATGGACGCGGTTTTCGCTTGTGTTTGTTATCTCCTCTATTACGATTTGGTATGATGCACGTCCCGAATCTGGCATCATTGGTTAGAACTCTCCTATATACCCTACTCATGCATATAAGTACAAGTATATAAGAAGAAAATTGCTCGTCTAATAAAGAGAGCAATGTTAAAAATTAGCATTAGTACTTATGTCCACACTGTATATGGACTACACACACAAACCACACGTACAAGCGTATACACATATAAACGTAAGATAAAAAATCGTACATCATAACAAAGAACCGCATATAAAAGCTCCACATCAATATTTCTTGAACACTCGGTATATCAAAAAGTATGTAGAAATATAGCTATGGGTCTGTAGAAAACTCGGAAAGGCAAAAATTTGGACTTTTATACATGCGGCCCTGCGGAAGTCGTCAAACTATACGATTGACATATATATATATATATAT
>NW_021849456.1:12011-13098 GCF_003651465.1 Formica exsecta
ATATATATATATATATAGCAAAACAAATGCACGATTTATACATACATATTAATTGCGAAAAACTTTATTATAGCTTCAATATTTTATACTTATATGCAAGCTTTAAATAGTATAAGATTCTATGTTAATATTAATTTTAAAGGTAGGAAATAAAATTGTAACAATATTCAGTAGAGAATATTTTATTCAATGCTATGTATCATAAGAGTCTTAGACTGTGCACGATGATGCAAGTCAGCCGTCGATCGATAATCTTATCCGGCCGCCCGATAAGATAACTGAGGAATGCAGGCAGTCGTCATCCCGAAGACCAAGGAAGATGATAAAACATGAAGTCATGCAGTGGATGAGGCAACGCTATGGCTGTCCTTCTCTCACACCAGGGAATCCCCGAGTGACGTAAAGCTCCCTCCAACGGCGCTCCCACTTGCCGTATTCACGCCCATGGCTCTCCCACCAAATATAGGAAGACGCTCCCACTGCAGCATCTCCCCACCAACACCTGAAGACCGGAGGAGCTCAGAGAAAACCCAGCGTCCAACATGAGAAGCCTTCACTTGCGCACGGTACAATTGGACACGTTGCAATTGCACACTGTGATATTAGACACATAAAGTTGCGCACCGTTCGATTGGACACATTTCAATTGCGCACAATTCGTTTGGACACATTTCATTTGCCGCACGGTACACGTTGCAATTGCACACTGTGATATTAGACACATAAAGTTGCGCACCGTTCGATTGGACACATTTCAATTGCGCACAATTGCACAATTCACATTTCATTTGCGCACCGTTCAATTGGACACGTTGTTTTTGGACACAACACATATTTTTGTATAATATGGAATACATACACACGCATGTATGCATGTATCATATAATTTTGAAATTTTTTGACGTTTATTATTAACTTTATTTGGTAAATAAACGTTTGTTACAGTTCGTTTACACACAGTTCGTTTGCATACAGTTCTTTTGCGCACAGTTCTTTTGCGCACATTTCTTTTGCGCACACTTCTTTCGCGCACAGTTCATTTGCGCACATAAGTTTTAGTTGTAAATCACAACTAGGTTTGGGTTAG
>NW_021849456.1:14006-29133 GCF_003651465.1 Formica exsecta
CGAGAAGCCTTCACTTGCGCACAGTACAATTGGACACGTTGCAATTGCACACTGTGATATTAGACACATAAAGTTGCGCACCGTTCGATTGGACACATTTCAATTGCGCACAATTCGTTTGGACACATTTCATTTGCGCACCGTTCAATTGGACACGTTGTTTTTGGACACAACACATATTTTTGTATAATTTAGAATACATACACACGCATGTATGCATGTATCATATAATTTTGAAATTTTTTGACGTTTATTATTAACTTTATTTGGTAAATAAACGTTTGTTACAGTTCGTTTACACACAGTCCCCGTCCAACATTACTATTTCAAACTTCGAACAGCTAACACCATTAGCTCTCCAAAATAGTAATACGGTGTACGCATCGACAAGTTCCTAATTCACACAGTCTATAAGACTTCCATTCTTGTACTTAGAGTTTTTCTAGCGTTAGCAGACGCTAGTAATATTAGTTGCCTAACTTAAATATAAAATAAAGTGCTATTTTACTCTACAACATTCTACCAATTATTTCAACATCCGGCTACCAATTCATCCTGAATCAGCCCTCATTACCATAATTATGAGCGCTTATCATCAATAAATTTGGAGGACCAGCTACAAGGAGAATCCAGTATACTAATCATTAATCCTATACTCATAATTAATTATTGGTAAGTTAAGATATTGCTTTTATTCTATTTTTAGACAGGTTATAAGACTTATGGTCCCCGGTAAACCCGGTGAATGAAGGGTGACCGAAAAAGAATTAAACATTTGATTTATAAAAATTATATTCAATATAAGCAACAAACTATACTCCTACCTCAATACAGACCTAGTACTATTATTCTAATATAGTGACGCTTTTGAGTCTACTTAGTAGTAGAAATTAGAATTTAATTTTTTTTATTAACCTCGAACTGAGACATGATAGTCTTATCTCTGTGAGCCGAGAAGCGTTGTTCCTCAATTTCCTTGATGTATTTCGAGAATTTTCGGCAAACCTTACTTACAGGCACGTAACTAAGTCGTTCCGAACGAAGGAAACTTGCGTACAAAGCGATCTTATCTCTGTGAGCCGAAAAGCGTTGTTCCTCAATTTCCTTGATGTTTCGATAATTTTCGGCAAATCTCACTTACAGGCACGTAACTAGGTCGTTCCGAACGAAGGATTTTGCGTACAAGCGATCTTAGCTCTGTGGGCCGAGAAGCGTTGTTCCTCAATTTCCTTGATATGTTTCGAAAATTTTCGGCAAATCTCACTCACAGGTACGTAACTAAGACATTCCAAACGAAGGAAACTTGCGTACACTTCGATCCTAGCTTTGTGAGCCGAGAAGCGTTGTTCCTCAATTTCCTCTCACGCCAATATACGAGGTGTCGCCTCCTCTCCCTCCGCCAGAACGATTGTACGTTTGTCAAAAATCGACGGTTTACAATAGAAAAGGGAGTGTCACGTCTCAGTATTCGAGGTTAATAAAAAAAATAAAATTTTAATCTCTACTACTAAGTAAACTCAGAAGCGTGACTATATTAGAATAATAGTACTAAATCTGTATTGAGATAGAAGTATAAGAGTAAAATAGCACTTTATTTTATATTTAAGTTAGGTAACTAATATTACTAGCGTCTGCTAACGCTACGAAACTCTGAGTACAAGAATGAAAGTCTTTTAGACTGTACGAACTGGGAGCTTGTGGACACGTATGCCGGATTACTACGTTGAGAGCTATTCGTGTTAGCTGTTCGAAGTTTAGAATAGTAATATGTGTGAACTGCTCTACAGTTGGAATAGTAATGCTTGAAGCTGGGCTTGCTTTGAGCTCCTCCGGCCTTCGTGTGTTGGTGGGGAAAATGCTGCAGTGGGAGCGCCTTGATGTACGTGGTGGGATAGGGCTTTCCATGCTTTTGCATAAAGTCTTCCAGTGCTGGTGGGAGATCCGTGGGCGTGAGTATAGCGAGTGGGAAGCGCTGTTGGTAGGGAGCGCTACGTCACTCGGGGCTTTCCTGATGTGTGAGAAGGATGGCCATAGCGCTACTGCATGACTTCACCGTCTGCATTCCAAGCCGGTTGCATCAGCCTCTGCTTGTTGTTCTCCGAGCTTTCTCTTTATCTTATCGGCCGGGCGGATAAGAGTGTTGATCGACGGCCGACTTGCATCACCATGCACAGTTTAAGACGCTTATAATACTACAGTGAATAAAATATTCTTCTTTATGTTCCTAGTTTCTTACCGCTGATTATAATATTAATATAAAAGTCTTATGTTATATAGGAAACGTATGCGCGTAGCATAGAGTATATGTACGCGTATAAATGCGTATAAAGATTCTTAATGTTAACATGAATAATAAAAGATGTAAAATTCTTAATATTACTGTGTGCATATATAAATGTATGTGTACTTAAAATTATTAAAGCATGTACCAATTATCCCGTTTCGCAATATCTACACGGGATATTCGTTTATTAATTAATAACGTTACATTTGCATTTACTGTTGCTTTGCCTTTCCGTATTGCATTCTCTTATTAATTGTAACACTTCAGAAGTTAGTCTGACTTTGTAGCTTCAAATGCAAATATAAAATTATTACTTATTAATTATTCTTATAGTCTATGTGGTACGGATATTTTTATGTCACCCGCTAGAGCGCTTGAGCGTTGATTATATACGGGGTGATTTGCAAGTATGAATACTATACTTAATATTACTCTTTCTGATCGAACAATTCTATTCAAATTTCATTCCTTTCACCTCTTATGGGTGCATTAACAAATAATTTAGTATTTATTTGAAAATTAGACGTGCGGCTAGGACGTCACAGGAGCGACATAACATTTTGCGAGACGTGCTTTGATAAGTTGAATCATACTGAAAAGTTAAGTTGGCATAAACTTCATAAACATACTCTGACTTTTGACGGCGTTTTTTTAAATTATTATTGCTGTTGTAACCTCCTAGCCGCACGTCTAATTTTTAAATAAACAATAAATTTAATATTAACTCACCCATAAGAAGTGAAAGGAATAAAGTTTAATGAAAATTGTTCGTTCAGAAAGAGTAATACTAAATGAAATATTCATACTTGCGAATCACCCCATATATAATCAACGCTCAAGCGCTCTAGCGGGTGACATAAAAATATCCGTACCACATAGACTATAAGGATAATTAATAAGTAATAATTTCATATTTGCATTTGAAACTACACCGTCAGACTATCTTCTGAAGTGTTCAAATTAATAAGAGAATGCAATACGGAAAGGCAAGGCAACAGTCAATGCAAATGTAACGTTATTAATTAATAAACGAATATCCCGTGTAGATATTGCGAAACGGGATAATTGGTACATGCTTTAATAATTTTAAGAACACATACATTTATATATGCACACAGTAATATTAAGAATTTTATATCTTTTATTCATATTAGCTTTAAGAATCCTTATGCGTATATATACTCTATGCGACGCGCATCCCATATAACGTAGCGCCTTTACTAACATTCTGTTTAGTTAAGAGTATAAGTGAAATAATATTTTATTCACTGTAGTATTATAAGCGTCTTAAACTGTGCATGGTGATGCAAGTCGGCCGTCGATCAATAATCTTATCCGCCCGGCCGATAAAATAAAGAAGAAGCTCGGAGAACAACAGGCAGAGGCTGATGCAACCGGCCTGGAATGCAGACGGTGAAGTCATGCAGTAGCGCTATGGCCATCCTTCTCACACAGGGAAGCCTCGAGTGACGTAGCGCTCCCTACCAACAGCGCTTCCCACTCGCTATACTCACGCCCACGGATCTCCCACCAGCATAGGAAGACTCTATGCAAAAGCATGGAGACCCCTATCCCACCACGTACATCAAGGCGCTCCCTCTGCAGCATTTTCCCCACCAACACCCGAAGACCGGAGGAGCTCAGAGCGAGCCCAGCTTCAAGCATTACTATTCCAACTATAGAGCAGTTCACACATATTACTATTCTAAACTTCGAACAGCTAACACGAATAGCTCTCAATGTAGTAATCCGGCATACGTGTCGACAAGCTCCCAGTTCATACAGTCTATAAGACTTTCATTTTTGTACTCAGAGTTTCGTAGCGTTAGCAGAAGCTAGTAATATTAGTTGCCTAACTTAAATATAAAATAAAGTGCTATTTCCCCTTACGACATTCTACTAATTATTTCAACGTCCGGCTACCGATCCATCCTGAATCAGCCGTCATTACCATAATTAAGATCGTTTATAATCAATCGATTTGGAGGACCATTTACAAGGAGAATCCAGTGTACCAATCGCTAATTCTATACTCATAACCAATTATTGGTAAGTTAAGATATTACTTTATTAACCTCGAATACTGAGACGTGACACACGTAACTAAGACGTTCCAAACAAAAAAAATTTGCTTACAAAGCGATCTTAGCTCTGTGAGCCGAGAAGTGTTGTTTCTAAAGTTCCTTGATGTATTTCGATAATTTTCGGCAATTCTCACTTACAGACATATAACTAAGATTTTCCGAACAAAGGAAACTTGCTTACAAAGCGATCTTAGCTCTGTGAGCCGAGAAGCGTTGTTCCTCAATTTCCTTGATGTGTTTCGGAAATTTTCAGCAAATCTCACTTACAGGCACTTAACTAAGACGTTCCAAACGAAGGAAATTTGCGTACATAGCGATCTTAGCTCTGTGAGCCGAGAAGCGTTGTCACGTCTCAGTATTCGAGGTTAATAAAAAAAATTAAATTTTTAATCTCTACTACTAAATAAACTCAAAAGCGTGACAATATTAGAATAATAATACTAAATCTGTATTGAATATAATTTTTATAAATCAAATGTTAAATCTTTTCGGTTACCCTGCATTCACCGGGTTTACCAGGGACCAGAAGTCTTACAACCTGTCTAAAAATCGAATAAGAGTAGTATCTTAACTTACCAATAATTGGTTATGTGTATAGAACTAGTGGTTAGTATACTGGAGTCTTCTTGTAGATGGTCCTCCAAATTGCTTAATTATAAGCGCTCTTAACTATAGTAATATCGGCTGATTCAGGATGGATTGGTAGCCTTATGTCGAAATAATTGGTAGTATGTCGTAAGATAAAATAGCACTTTATTTTATATTTAAGTTACACAACTAATTTTACTAGCGTCTGCTAACGCTAGAAAAACTCTGAGTATAAGAAACGAAAGTCTTATAGACTGTATGAACTGGGAACTTGTCGACGCGTACGCTGGATTATTAAACGCTAACGCTATGGCAAAATTGAGACAGAGAATAAGAGGCGTAAAAGCTTCTTACTGTTAACTGGATGAGCGTCGGAATAATAATGCTTGAAGCTGGGCTCGCTCTGAGCTCCTCCGGTCTTCAGGTGTTGGTGGGAAGTTGCTGCAGTGGGAGCGCCTTGATGTGCGTGGTGGGATAGGGCTCTGTATGCCGTTGCGTAGTGCTGGTGGGAGATCCGTGCTGGTGGGAGATCCGTGAGCGTGAGTATGGCGAGTGGGATGCGCTGTCGGTAGGGAGTAGTACGTCACTCGGGGCTTCCTTGATGAGTGAGAAGGATGGTCATAGCGCCACTGCATGACTTCACCGTCTGCATTCCAAACCGTTTGCATCAGCCTCTGCCTGTTGTTCTCCGGGCTTCCTCTTTATCTTATCGGCCGGGCGGATAAGAGTATTGATCGATGGCCGACTTGCATCACCATGCACGTCTTAAGACTCTTATAATACTACAGTTGATAAAATATTATTTCACTTATACTCTTAACTAAATACAATGTTAGTAAAGGCGCTACGTTATATGGGATGCGCATAGCGTAGAGTATATATACGTATAAGGATTCTTAATGTTAATATGAATAAAAGATCGCGACCATGGATCAGGCCCCTAGTACGGGGACAACCGGGACCGAACGCGCCTAAGGTATGTAATTATTGTAAACACCCTGGGGACATAAGGTCTCTGAATGTCGAAAATTAGCTTATAGAAACGCGACGCAAGCGTCGGGAAACGCGGAGGGCCGCCCGTCGGTGAGCGCGACCAGGGAATCGGCGCAATCGACCGCGCACCCCATTATGATACAAGCAGAGCCATCGACAAGCCAAACGTGAATACTAATAACGAAAATTAGGGCTCAAGCTTTACTAAAATTATGTTAAAAAAATATGATGACCTAGCGCCGGTCATTGAACCAATAAACGAAAACCCTTTAAAGGAAGAAGCAATTATTGGAATTGCGAACTTGGGGACAAAAATACATCAGCCTAAGGTCGTCATCACTTGTAAACATTTTAAAGGATGTTGCTTCTTCATGGTGGACTCAGGATCCTCTGTGAATCTCGTTAAGGTAGGGATCCTAAAGGGCACACTCATAAATATCAAAAATAGACTGAAGTTAAAGGGGATCTCTAGTAAACCGATTAAAGCATTAGGATCAGCCACTTTTGACATCATGGGAAGGAGTACTAAATTTTACATCGTCAGGAACGATTTCGGCATACCCGCCGACGGCATAATAGGTGCCAATTTCTTAAAGCATAACGATGCCATTATCGATTACAAACACGAATGTCTAACATTTGAGAACATTCAAGTACCATTCTACAAGAGCGAAGACATCATGGTGCCTTCACGCTCCATCGTTGACATTGCGTTCAACATCAACAATCCAGAGAAGGAAGAGGGATATATACCTCGAAGCGAACCAGTTAAAGGTTTATTCTTGGGTGAAGCACTCGTCAAAAATTCCAGAGGGAAGGGGCATGTTAAAGCTTACAATTTGACAGAGCAAGACTA
Organism: Formica exsecta; assembly: GCF_003651465.1. NCBI lineage: Eukaryota > Metazoa > Arthropoda > Insecta > Hymenoptera > Formicidae > Formica > Formica exsecta. Next base: position 20,812 of record NW_021849456.1, read on the forward strand.
CACCATAGAAGTTTACCCAATGCCTTTAAAGGACTACTTATTACCAGGTGACTTTAAAAAGCACCTTTAGTTTATTTCTAAATCTATGAGCCAAGAAGAGCTCTCCAACCATGGAAAATCTTCAGATTCTAATTTATTAAACTCCGAGGAGTTTTCGTATTCTACCAACTCTGTTCAGCCTATCGTTTCCATGGATCTGACGGAGTCTTCTAAGAGCCAAGGAGAGCTAACCAATTATGGGAAATCTTCAGATTCAGATTTACTAAATACTCTTCTGGTGCCACGGGACCGGGAAGATACTCTTATTGCACAAGATGCGTCACCAGCATCTTCGTGCCTCAAGGATTCTAGCAGCACGCTTCCAAGGCTTCTAGACTTTGAGGGTTCTTCTAATTTCAGTAACACGCTTCCAGTGTTTTCCAGCCTCAAGGATTCTGTCGACACGCTTCCAGGGTCAACAGGTCTTCCGGATCACCTAAATCCAAACGATACGTTTGCCATATTTGCAGACCCGAGGGTCTCCTCTGAAATTTTAGACATATCTAGTCATATACCAAGACTTCAGGCTCTAATAGACATAGAGCATTTGAACGAAGAAGAAGCAGATCACGTAAACACCATACTTGAAGAGTATGGAGACTGCTTCCATCTTCCTGGAGAAAACATCAAATTTACTACCTTCGTTAAACACTCTATTCCTACTACAGATAATATACCTATACATGTAAAACAGTACAGGTATCCACCGGTCCATAAGGAGGAGATCGACAAGCAAGCGCTATGTGAAGCGAGGGGGGGATTTATGGCGGCAGGAGGCACGAACCAAGCATCCATCTCTTACGTTGCAGCGGCACTGTCTGTGTAGGGCGTTTACACACTTCCTCAGCTCGACAAATAATTGTTAGAAAACAACATTTGCGGGTCTCTAAAAATATGCGAGGTACGAGTGGCTGAATCGGGAATCGAACCCGAGTCTTTCGCTTTCCGGGCAACTGCTCTTACCACTGAGCTATTCGGACCTTACACCTTACGCCACTTTAACACAGTACATACGACTCCAGGGCGATGTTGGAATCTCGCTCCGTGGATGCAGTGCCGATTGCCACGGAGAGACGACATCCCCAGCACGTCTCCAGAGCGGTAGCGCGAAATATTTTTCCATTTTCGACCTTGCACAGGGGTTTCACCAGATACCCATGGCCCCTGAAGACCAAAAGAAGACGGCCTTCTCAACCCCTTATGGTCATTACGAATATCAGAGAATGCCATTCGGATTAAAAAACGCTCCAGTAACCTTTCAACGCCTGATGGATAATGTCCTCACAGGCTTGCAAGGGAATGAACTATTCGTTTATCTCGATGGCATCGTGATTTACGCAAGATCGCTGGAGGAACATAAAATAAAAATAAAAGAATTAATGCAAAGACTAAGATAGGCCAACTTACAGTTGCAACCCGACAAATGCCAGTTCCTTAGGCACGAGGTAGCCTATTTGGGGCATATCATCGGAAGCAACGGAGTGAGGCCAGACCCTGATAAAATCAACGCAGTTAAACATTTCCCTATTCCAAACAACTATAAAAATATAAAGCAATTTTTAGGCCTGGCCGGTTACTACCGTAGATTTATAAGAGACTTCTCTAAAATTGCTAAACCTTTAACTGACTTATTAAAGAAAGACAAACCTTTTATCTGGACTACCTTGCAGGAAAGTTACTTTGACACACTCAGAAACGAACTTTGCAAAGAACCAATTTTGCAGTACCCAAATTTTGACGAACCTTTTCTATTGACCACAGATGCTAGTGGATACGCCATAGGAGGTGAGTAGGTGATCTAGGCCGTCCCTAATCCACAGCTCCATGAGTGCGAGAGAGAGGTACCCATTAGAGAAAAACAGATAGCGAACACTTGTAGGCAAATTCGGTGAGGAGTTCGGGCCGGGGGGAGCCGGGAGGAAGGAAGGAGGGTGTACGTAAGGCAAGGGGGAAGCGTGGCGCCGAGAGTGCTCAAGAGATGGCGCTCGGCTCGATCGGGGCCACGCTTCCTCTTCACCCTACATACCCCCCCTGATCCTACCCCCCGGCTCCCCACGGCCCGAACTCCTCCCCGCGGTTGCTAACAAAGTATTCGCTGTCTCTCGTTCACCAAGGGTACCTCTCTCTCGCACTCATGAAGCTGTGGATTAGGTACGGCCTACACAATTATTTTCACTCGCGAGGAAGAGCGATCGACGCGCCCGACGTATCCGCGGCAACTGACCGTTTTACGGCGCGGCTAAGTTATTAAACCCTCTTCTATATCCGCCCGCGCGAAGCGTTTCTCCCGGCGCGACTCGACCTTGACGCGACTCGTTCCTAAGGGGGGCGACGGCGACCTCTCGCGCCGCTTCTAGCGCGCAATCCGCTATCGCGATTCTTAAGCGACGCGCGTCGCTTCTAGCGCGCGATCCGCGAGCAGACGCCGGGTATCCGGCGTCGAGGGAGACGGAGGATCATCGGAGGGCAGTCGAACGGAGAGAGGAACGGTTAGCGGCGATACGAGCGCGCTTATCGCGTTTCGGGGCGAGTTTTTTTTCGTTTCTTGGCGACAACGCATTTCCGGTGACGAGACGCGTCCAAAAGCGAGTATCCGGCTCGGTTAATCGGGGCGCGCCATCGCTATTTTTTCCGTTATAAAAGGATGCCGCGACGATCTCGAGGTATTAGTACGTTCGAGAATATTCGCGGCGCGATGAAGCGCGCACCGAACGCTTTATCGAGATTAGCTGGAAAAGTGGTGAATATTCGAATTAGAAGTATCGAGGATATACAGAATTTGGAAATACCGTATTGTTTGACGAAGGAACTACGCGAATGTTATATAGAGGACTGTCTGTACTGTAGAGAAAAGATCGGCTTCGCGGAAGAGTTCGTGCGAGAGGCGAGCGAGGCGCGATTCGACGACGTCTTTCTCGAATAACGGAGCCGATGGCTATCTGCTTTATCGCAATTGGAAACGGCGATACAGGATTACGACGAGTAAGAGACGTGGTTTATCAATAAAAGATCATGGCTTTCGTTAAACGACGAGTGATGAATCGAGAAACGATGGAGGAGCGCGATTTTCTTAATAGCGCGCGGGACGTCGCGACGGTGGACGCGTATCGCGCGTGGGCGAGACGGTGTCTCGAGTTTCTGCGGGAGAGGTGTCGAGGCGAACGCCGGAGGAGATCCACCGGAGCGATCAATTCTCTGATCGCTCAAACCGTTCGATTGACGGGCGCGAGAGACGATCTGCGTCGGCGTTTCGAACGCGTGGGAGGCGGCGTAGAGAGGCGCGAAGAATTAATATTCCGAAAGAGAAAAATAACAAAGACGGGATACGCGAAGGTACGAAATATTCGCGAAAAAACGCGTGAATTTTTTGAAGTATTTTTACATCGTAAAAAATCGTGGTAATTTCCTAGCTGTTCTATTTTTAATAAGTCTTGAAGCAGTTTTGACAAGTTGTTCTAGCCAAAGATTTGTAAATAAATCTTGGCGAGATTAGAAAGTTATTCTAGCTTATAACTTTGTATTCTCGCTCAAGATTTATTTACAAATCTCGGGCTAGAGCAGTTTGCCAGATCTGCATCGAGACTTATTAAATATAGAACAGCCTGGAAATGACCACAATCTATTTATTATGTTTTCGGAAGCATTATATATCGAACAACGCGAAAAAAGGTTAACGCGAGATACGATGTTCGCGTAGCGGTGTGATAAAAGAATTCATATAGAGCGTGAGAAAGAGTTCGTATAAAGCGCGAAAGAGAAAACGCAGGACGCGGCGGCCGTGCCAAATCTGCATCGAGATTTATTAGAAACAGAACAGCTTGGAAATTTCCACAATCTTTTTATTATGTTCTCGGAAGCATTATATATCGAACAACGTGAAAAAAGGTTAACGCGAGATACGACGTTCGCGTAGAGGTGTGATAAAAGAATTCATATAGAGCGTGAGAAAGAGTTCGTATAAAGCGCGAAAGAGAAAACGCAGGACGAGGAAAAGGTTAACGCGAGATACGACGTTCGCGTAGCGACGCGATGAAGAATTCATATACAGCGGAAGAAAGAGTTCGTATAAAGCGCGAAAGAGAAAACGCAGGACGCGGCGGCCGCGTAGCGGCGCGAGAAAGAATCTGTATGGAGCGCGAGAGAGAACCCGTATGGAACGCGAGAAAGACGGACGCATTATAGAAAATCGTGGATATCACCTCTCTGTCCAATTCGCGGCGAATCTTGACCCAGATTATGCGAGCTACTCCAAATCTTGACTGGAGTAGCTTACCTAATCTAAGTCAGGATTTATCGCAAGTAGGACAGAGCAATAATTTCCACGATCTCTTTATTATGTTCTCGGAAACATTATATATCGAGCAACGCGAAAAAATGTTAACGCGAGATACGATGTTCGCGTAACGACACGATGAAGAATTCATATAGAGCGTGAAAAAGAGTTCGTATAAAGCGCGAAAGAGAAAACGCAGGACGTGTTGCCTCTTCGACGCAGCACCTTTTCCACCAGATACACGTCGGAATCGTCGACGCGCAGCAACTCGTGCTCGTAGAATCCTCCGGCGATCGGTTCGCCGCGCGAATCCTTCAGCAGATACGTTACGGGATTAGTTCGTTGTATCTTGGTTATTCGAAAAACCTCGGTGGTCCAGTTAGGTGTGAAGCCTTTCTCGAAGATCGTCTTAAACTTGCTGACGCGTACCGGATCGGCTACTTCGAATTTCGCCGGAGCCGCGATTTTCATATTGCTGTATATCGTATTTAAAAGTTTATCGGCGATCGCTGGAATCACGTCGACGGGTCTCATATCTATAGTGCGATGTTTTCGCGCATTGTACTCCTCGACGAGTCGAGGTAATTCGTCGATCCACTTATACATTCCGCTCAGCGTGAAATACTTCCATATAGAATTTTTGAGCGTGCGATTGAATCGTTCGACGATCGACGCCTTCATTACCGAGTACATCGAGTAATGATTCACTTCGCGCTTTTCCGCGAATTTTCTAACTTCGGCGTTGTAGAATTCCTTTCCTTTGTCGGTATGCAGATTTTTCGGACACCGCTTAGAGTCTCGCATTATCTTGGATAACGCTCGGGTAACCTCGTTCGCTCTCTTGCTTTTAAGTGGTACAGCCCAAGCGTATTTGCTTAACGCGTCGATAACGGTGAGTATGTAGTTGTGGCCTTTGTTGAGTCTCGCGTAAGGACGCATCTCGACCACATCCGCTTGCCACAGGTCATCGTACCCGCGTATCGCGACGCGACGACGCGGGAAGTTTCTTCTCGCGGGCGCGTGCAACTCCTCGACTAGTCTTCGTTTTTTGGTGCTCATAATTCTTTCCTCTTTCTCTCAATGGCGTCCATTCGTTTACCCAGAGCGTTATCGAACTGGGTGAGTCTCGTGAATAGTAGAATGACGCCTTTCCTTGCCTCGTCCGCGTCTTTTCTCAATTGCGACGTGATTCCTTCAACGTAGCTTTTGCTCGTCGCGTCGGCGTCCTCCTCCGGCTTAGCCAGACGTTTTATCTTGCGCTCTCTCGCGTCGTACTCGACGGAAGAGCTTAGACACAGCGCGTTATCGCGCACGTAATTTCGTAGAGACTCGATAGCCAACGTAGTCTTCCGGTTCTCGCGTCGTAGCCGCGGTTTTTTAGAGGCGTACCGAATTTGCTTTCGGACATCGCGAATCCCGCGCACGACTGCGACCATCGTCGATGCGACGGTTCGATTTATACGATTGCTCCCGTTTCGCGAAGCTCCTCGATTATCGATAGAATCTCGTTTTCGTGAGCGTTGTTGCCAGCTCGACGCGAAGCGTCCAGCAATCGCAGACGATCAACTAATTCGTTTGGATTGTCCCAATGAATGTAATCGAATCTATCGTTCGTGACTCGCATGGTTGACGGTACGCGACTCGCGCCCATCTTTTTCGCGCTGCTGCCGTAAATAAACGGAGCGATAACGAACTTGTATTTGTATCCCTTATTTCCTAAAACAGATTTTTTAGCGTCATGGTCGCGTTTATGAGCGTTTGTTGTTAACAATATACTTTTGTATGTTAATTTATCCTTTTCCGTGTATATGAGACTATCAGAATTTTTCATAAAGATTAATTCGTATAAACCGGGGTACCGATATATTTAATTTCATCTATAAGTATGGAGTCATCCGCGTCTACATCGAATCGTCTATTGCCGAGCATCGCGCCTTTCGCGCTAATGTACACTCCGTAAACGTGATCGATCTCATTTGGCGCTTCTCCGCCGAGAAGAGCCTCCAAGTATTTTCGTCCCAACGGTCCTAGAACGTTTCCTCTTCAGTTTCGTCCCGCGCGAATGGATCTCTCTCGATAGGATACACGTTTAACTGAGTAGAAACGGCGTCTAATTGTCGTCGCGCTCGTATTCGTTTCACTTTAGGTTTTTTCCAAGCGGGAGTCAACCCTTCCTCTTTCCATTTTTCCTCGACGCTAGTCGTTATGGGCGAGGCGTCGATCGCGTCTCGCTTTATCGTTTCGCGTTTAATCTCGTCTCGCTCGATCTCGTCTCGCTCGGCGCGCCTGGCGATGCGCCGCAGCGGGTCGACGATTGGCTTAAAACGGCTCTCCATCGCGATCTCGTTCTCCATTTTGCCGGTCTTTAACGCTCTGTGTTTTTTACGAATCGATGCGCGCGTCTTAGCGATCTCTTTCGCCGTCTTCTCTCGTTCACCGATATCCGTCGCAGCCATCGTGATTAATAAATCGGTCCTTCTCGCTCGCGGGAGGGAGAGCGATCGACGCGTTCGACGTATTCGCGACGACTGATCGCTCTACGGTATGGCGAAATCGTTAAACCCTCGTCTGTATCTGCCGGCGCGAAGCGCGCTATCTTTGTCGATCACTAGGAAACCATATCTATATCGCCAACACGCGCGACATAGCGCGTGAAAATTCTCATACGACATATCTGTGTTCACGTGATCGTTGTATGCGTGACGCAAATTAGTACCATCTTGTTTAAAAAGAATCAACAGATTCGCGTTATCTCGAATCAAATGCTTTGGTATTTTAGCGTACGTTTGGCACAGTTAGAAGCAATCGACGTTCGAGTGTCGACCCATAGCGAAGTACTCTCTAATAGTATTCTGTTTGTCGCACGCTACATCGTCGAATACGAATATAGAAATCGGGAGCGCTTCGCTAGGCGAAATAACGTCAGAGTTATCAGAAAATCCTCCGACGGTCGCGCCCTACCTTCGAGGTTCGTCACTCTTATCGCGATCGGCTGCCGCACGAAGCGCATTCCTCTCGCCGCGCGCGTGCGCGGTACACTCGCGCGAGGCAGGTCGAGATCTTTTTATTTATATACGAATAGATCGCCGTCGATCGCGCAGTAGCAAATCGCGCGCGGTGAATCGAGATGTTTATCTTACTAGTAGACGGTGACGATATTCTCGATTTCACCACCGATCAATTGCGGTTTATCCCGAAAATAATCTTGCTAAAGCACTTCGGTCGCTATGTAGAACGATTGTGGGAAAAACTGCCCGAACATATAAGAGTGGATCCGGAGGTGCGGCGCTACCGTCGGTGCCTGGAGCATTACAATCGTCCCTGGCAACGAACGCACATCGACGGCGCGGCGCCGCTCGTTAAAGATTGCGGCGAATGTAATTCGCGAAGCGGCGGTACGGTGTAATCGGTGATATCAGCGGCGCCGGCTTATTGAATAGAGCGATAAACGCGCTCGCCTTCGAATTACACATACCCGGATATCAATTTTGCGGGCCGGGTACCCGTCTCGCGAAACGACTCGCGCGAGGCGATCGAGGCATCAATTCTCTGGACGCGGCCTGCCGCGAGCACGACATCGCGTACCGATCGACACGCCGCCGACCGCGCGCTCGCTGAGAGAGCGCGCGAGCGCGTCGCGGCGAGAAACTCGACTCTCGTCGAGAGAGCCGCCGCGACGGCTGTATGGATAGCTATGAAATCGAAAACGAAACTCGGAATGGGCGCGAGAATCAAGAGAAAAAAGAGCAAAAGAAGGATGACCGCTATGAGGAAAAAAACGGTTCCGATAGCGAAACGCGGCGGCTTTTTGCCCCTGCTGCCGTTATTGGGAGCTCTCGGTTCTTTGCTGGCACGCCGCGATGAGAGCGGCATTGTGAATTTAGAAGACGCATCCGGCCCGGGTACTCATTGGGTGGCGTACGCGAAAAAAGGGGGCGACGCGATCTATTACGACGGTTTCGGCAATCTTCGTCCTCCGCGCGAACTCGCGCGTTATCTCGGGCGCGATG
>NW_021849456.1:29365-37660 GCF_003651465.1 Formica exsecta
TAACATCGGTTCGCTACTGGGTTTCTCGTCTCGCGTGTTACAATCGAATAAATGGTACGTGTCCGATAAGCCGATAAATATTATGGCTATTAATCTCATTAGAGTAGAGTGCAACGTCACGACAGAAGCGTATCACAACGACAAATCCGCGCATACTATACACGAGTTCGTGCCTAATGTTCCACCCGGATATAAAGTGTCGGAGATCCCGCGCAGATCATTTACCCCCCGATCATCACGCGGACCATTACCGATACAAATGTGCGTGTCGTGGATCAGAACGGAAGACTAATCGATTTTCGCGGCGAAGAGATCACGGTTCGTCTGCACGTGCGGCGAAGACGATAGAAAGGCGCGCGATGCTCGTAGTAAACGGATCGAATGCGAAAAACGCGCCCATCGTCGCTATCGCGTCGCCCCTAGACTTCGCGCTACAGTCCGGAAAGAAGAACATTCTATCCGAGGAGCCTTCCCTATTCGACGATTGCAAACTAACTAATGTCAAACTGTATTTTAATTCCGATTTTTATTCGTACGACGACATGAATTTGGATTTCGATAAGCGCAAAGTCGCAGTGCTATACGATATGTACTCGAAATTTCGAAGAACGTACTACGGATGCGACAATGACGAAGCGCTCTTAAATCTGAATAAATTTTTAGTCTACGGCCCGCTCGTAGTCATCGACTGTTCTCACTCGACAAAACGAGTCGATCAAGAGTGCCACCGTGGACGTTCGCATAGAGTTCGATTGCAAGGAGAACATTCCCTCTAATACCACAGCTTACTGTCTTATCATTCACGATCGAGTGGTGGAGTACAATCCGCTCACCAACGTTGTGCGCAGAATCGTGTAAGCGCGATGATATTCGAAAAAATATGAAGATAAAATAATAGAGGCGCACACTTAGAGTACCGCTAATAACGACGATGGACGCACCGATTTTAGTCGATCTTCAAGGTTTTGTAGTTAACGAGGGATTCGTCGCGAAAGAAGTAGCCGTGTTAAGAAATGGCGCGGAATTGACGCATCACATCTTTCGCCCACTGATGTTTTGGGATCTGCTAACGAGAGCGGAAAAATCGCGAGCGTGTTGTTTGACATCTAATCATCATCAATTAAAGTGGAATGACGGACACGTGAATTACGGGTTGATGAAAAGACTCGTTCGGGACGCCGTATGCCGAGAACCTAGCCCCGATTTAACGATAAGAATCTACGTCAAAGGTCACGAGAAGAAAAAATGGCTGATCGAGATCTTAGGAAACGTCGCCAACGATCGCGATGTAGCCGTCTCCGTCCCGTCTCCGTCGAGACTATCGACGCTGATTACGAGGACATCGAACGTCTGGAAACTCTAAACGCTTCGCGGGCCTTTCGCTGCGGATATCACGCGAAGAATTGCGCGTTAGAGAACGCTTGTAAATTGCACGATTGTTGGTTCTGTTGTGCCTCTAGCCGCTAAGGAAGAGGACTTTAGGGATTTATACGCCCAAAGGATTAGGATCCACGCTCGAAATGAGACACTCCCGGACGTTAGGTAGAAATTAATATATTTCACAGGTTTTTGTACACTTTTACTTATTCGCGATTATAATAGTCGGGCGCGATACGTACGGTATATCGATACTGTTGATATGAGCGAGCGAGTAAACGAATAGTCCGCGTCGGTGCATCTCGCGCTTATTATATATCTTAATCAATTAGGTCGTTGATTAGGGAGGAGTGTGGTGTCCCTGACCGGAGCATGTCTCGTGCTCCGCTCGTCAGCTGTCTCGTCTTTATCTTTACATATTAAACGAATACTATTTTTATCGCGAGCGCGTATCCTTTCACGATAAGAGAGCGCCAACGATTACTACGAAAGGCGCTAAAGAAGGATAGCGCGAAAGCGAGAGGATGTCGGAGAATCGACGCTTCGTTTAATATATAGCATTTATTCGTAAAGAATCACATTTTACAAATGCGCGCGTACGATACACGAAATATATAAGTATAAACAAAAATCAAATATTATTAACGTGTAAAATTACAGCTCGAAGAACGGCTGCGATTCGGGCTCGTAACCCTCCAATCGTACATTCGCCGGCGGTTCATCCTCGTCGGCCGTTGACGGTTCGGCCTCGTCCTCCATCGGCTGCGATTCAGGCTCCTCGCCAATTAACTGCGATTCGGGCTTCTCGTCGATCGGTCGCGATTCGGGCTCCTCGGCGAAAAGAATCGACGCTTCGTTTAATATATAGCATTTATTCGTAAAGAATCACATTTTACAAATGCGCGCGTACGATACACGAAATATATAAGTATAAACAAAAATCAAATATTATTAACGTGTAAAATTACAGCTCGAAGAACGGCTGCGATTCGGGCTCGTAACCCTCCAATCGTACATTCGCCGGTGGTTCATCCTCGTCGGCCGTCGACGGTTCGGCCTCGTCCTCCATCGGCTGCGATTCAGGCTCCTCGCCAATTAACTGCGATTCGGGCTTCTCGTCGATCGGTCGCGATTCGGGCTCCTCGTCGATTGGCCGCGATTCGGGCTCCTCGTCGATTGGCCGCGATTCGGGCTCCTCATCGATCGGTGACGCGACGACTCGCCTATCCTCGCGTTCGTGAAGCCTGTCGATTAATTCAGGGATGGCGAAGTCGCTATCGCGAAACTCGAATTGCTCGGGGGTTAGCGCGACGTCGCGTCGGCGAGCGTCGCGCAACGCGCTGTGAACGCTTTGCGCCTGCGCGAGCATAGTCCTTTATCGCGATTAAATCTCCGTTTACGTTAAGATAATCGGCCGCGTTAATTATCTGCTCGATTCGTTCCATATCGAGCAGTTCGCGACCGATTTTAATTCTCGCTATTTCGCACTTCGCCACTTTGCTCTTCGCCGTTTCGCGCTTTGTTGTCTCGTCACTTCGCTATCTCGCGAGCGAGAATACTTTGGCGCTTCTCGAAACGATCTCGCGTTTATAAGGATCGACGCGCGGATGCCGCGGTACGAGCGGAGATAAACGAGTAATAAAAATAAATTATAGAGGAAAATAACAAAGAATAATGCGATAAGAGGGACTCGAGCGCCCGCTAAATAACGCGCATCCCGGATTCGCGATGAATGTTTATCGTCGCTGGAAGGGGTACGTTTCTCTAATCGCTCGTCGAGTGTCCTTCTTAGAGGATAAACGAATAATAAAAATAGAAATAATAAGAAAGTAAAACCGCGAGAGGAACTCGAGCGTCCGCTAGATAACGCGCGTCCCGGACGCTCGGCCGATATTCGCTCGTCGTCGAAAGAGCGCGTCCCTCTAATCGAGGCGGATCGCGACTCTTTTTCGAACGAATCGTCGACGCATTTCCCCCTCCCCCCATCCGCGTCGAATTCGCCGACGGTAAAAATAGGCGTCTCGTCGAACGCGCGAATCAATCGCGCCCGGCGTCTCTCGATAGTTTCCCGCGTCTTTCCCCGCTCCGCGCGATGACTAACGCAAAGACGGTTCTTCTCGTCCCAGCGACGACGCTCGTCGCCGCGACGGCCGCCGCGCCCGTCGACTCGGAGAAGGCCGAGGCGCTCCGCTTCCTGCGCGCGTACGGTTTTCTAAAGGACGACGGAGAATCGCTATCGTCCGATAACGCGACATCTCTGCGTCGCGCTTTGTCGCTGTTTCAGCAATACTACCAATTATCGGGAAACGGCGAGTTAGACGCTGTTACGCTTAGCCTTATGCGCAAATCACGATGCGGTCTCGCGGACATTCCCGATCGCGCGTATAGCCCGATCGCGCGAAAATGGCCGAAAAGGCGTCTCACGTGGAACTTTCAGGTAGCTAGCGAGGAACTCTCGCGAACGGCCGAAGCGGCGTTTGCGTTATGGACGGTGAATTCGTCGCTAACCTTCGCGCGCGACCCGCTGCGACCTGATATACTTATATCGTATCGAACGGGCGCGCACACTTACGCGAATCGCAGGAACATAGGCATTTGCCCAGCGACCTTCGACGGTCCCGAGGGAGCCCTAGCTCACTCGTTCTTTCCCTCTGGAATGACCGATTTTGCGTCGGAGATACACGTTGACGATTCGGAACCGTGGCACGTGTATCTAAATAAAAATCCTCCCAACACGCATCATTTGTTGCAAACGCTGACGCACGTGATTGGCCACGCTTTGGGTCTACAACACAGCATGCGCAACGATAATGTTTCCGTATATACCCGATATCGAGAATCAATTTCCGGTTAAGCTGAGCATAGAGATTATTCTGGCTATACAGAATCTGTACGGGTCTCACGACGACGGAAACTATCCAACGGCGACTCCCGCGACCACCGCGGCGCCCGCTACGACGAGCGTGACGCCAATCGACCCCCGCGCGCGCGGATCTCTGCACTTTGCGGCGCGTGGACGCCGCGCTGATAATGAATCACCGATTGTATATAGCTAATCGCCGCAATGTGTGGTCGATCGATGTGATCGAGAAGCGCTACGGTAGGCCCATGACGCTCACGGATTACGCGGCGTTTCTCCAGCGAATTTCACGCGCCTATCCCGAGAGAGAGAGAATCGACGAGGAGGACGACTAGAGCGACTCTGCCGACATTAAAAAAAAATAGAATATAAGAGAGGACGCGCGCGAAAGAGGAAGAAGCAATCTCTACGCGAGTGTATAAAGACCATCAGTTAAGCGCTTCATTGTCGACGGAGAACGCCGAAGCCTACAACGTTAGTCAACCCTCTTTTGTGGAAATCGTCCTTGGAGATTGCCATGGCAAGGAGATCTCGCTAACGCCGGATATGTGGAAGGAACTGCTCGATCTACGATCTACGCTTGTATCGTATTTTCGCTCCGACGAGCGCGATGAGACGCGTCCTCCGGCGCCGATATACATCGAACAGTTAACGCTGCGATTCGGCAAACTCAACAATCTCCGAATACTCCGTCTCGAAACACCCAAGGTTCATTTGGCCGTATCGAAGAGCACCATTCTAACTATATTAAATCTAGAACTTTGCGTCAACCGCAACGTTACATCTTTAAGCGGTTTAACCGCGCATGTGGATAACAAGCTGACTCGTTTTCTCGATATCGCGGCAGGCGCTCACGATTCGGCGCTTATTCCCGCGATGATACGCGATAACAAGAAATTCGACCGCAACGATCTCATCGATTGCGAGCTGCAGGTTCTGCTCTTCGGAGAATCGCGATACGCTTATTCGCGTACTCGTATTATCGCATTATTAATATATATCAAATATTGTATTATTAATATATTAAGAGGATGCCGGAACGACGCGCGAACTCCGACGGGTTAGCGCCCTCATCTAAACGTAACTAAAAGTGTCGGTATATTACCAACGCTTTATAGTTACATTACCGATATCATTATGTAGAGTAATAGTCAAGAATATGTGCATACTTTGGAAAGAGCAATAAAATACAAGCTTTTCGCATTGTGTTAAATATGTAGAGACAGAAAATATGTTGGATGAGCGATAAGCGCGCTCGTATCGCCGCTAACCGTTCCTCTCTCCGTCTCCCTCGACGCCGGATACCTGGCGTCCGCTCGGGGATCGCGCGCTAGAAGCGACGCGCGTCCCTAAAGAATCGCGATAACGGATCGCGCGCTAGAAGTGGCGCGAGGGATCGCCGTCGCCTCCTTAAGGAACGAGTCGCGTCAAGGTCGAGTCGCGCCAAGGTCGAGTCACGCCGGGAGAAACCGCGACCTCGATCGAATCGAGCGTCATCTCCCGGGCGATCTTGCGATTTCGTTGGGCGTCTAGATAGGCCGGCGCTAGCTCATTTCCATGAGCGCGAGAGAGACAGACAGAAAAAGAAAAGGATGGAGAACAGCTTGTCGGTGACCGAGGGGGGACGTGAGGGCGGGGGGAGAGCAGGGAGGTACGTAGGGCGAGTCGGGAAGCGCGACCCCCGATCGAGCCGAGCGCCATCTCATGGACAATCTTAGCGACTCGTACCCGCTCCCTCCTGTGACGTCACGCGCTCCCCCGACACCCCACCTCTCGCCGCGCTTCCTCCCCGGCCGCGCTTTCCGTCTCGCCCTACGTACCCCCCTGCTTTCCCCCCTCGGTCACCAACAAGCTGTTCTCCATCCTTTTCTATCTCTCTGTCTATCTTTCTTGCTCTCATGGAAAAAATGGGCTAACGGCGGCCTATCTCACCTACTGAGGTGTATTAAATCAGGGCGAAATTGGGAAAGACTTACCGATAACTTACACTTCCAGAACCTTAAACCTTAAACGACGCCGAAGGAAGATACTCGACAATTGAGAAGGAGTGCCTGGCCGTCGTATACTGTGTCACGTATTTCCGCCATTACCTATACGGCAAAAAATTTACCATTTTGACGGATCACAAACCGCTAGTTTGGCTCCACTCAATAAAGGACCCCAGCTCGAGGCTCTGGAAATGGAGGTTAAAACTCTCTGAATACGATTACGAAATAAACTATAAAGCGGGAAAAGCTAATGTAGTAGCAGATGCTCTTTCAAGAAACCCATCCGCTTCTGACGCTTCTCTGCTTTCTCTAACTACTTCAAACGAAAGTTCCAATAAATCTCTTTTTTCTTATCAAACAGCTCAATCAACTACTCAACAATCTAGACCCTCTATCATTTTTCCATTTAACGATGAAAATCCATCAACCATTGCTAAACCGCATCAACAAGTAACAATAGGAGATCTAACGGAAGATGCTTTGCTAATCCCTCCTGCAATTAATGATAATCAACCACAATTCTTATTCCCCGATAAAATAAATTCAGAAGAGGAAATAGATTTGAATAATCAAACAATAAGATCCGACGAAAACAAACCAATAACGACAGACAAAGATTCTGACAGTAGGACAGATGAGACTGAAACAGAATCCCCTCAACCTAGATCCTCAGACAATGAAAACCCTTTTCGAATAAATGACACTCGCGACTCTTTAATTACCAGAAAGGATCATCATGTTATTTTTACAACTCTTGACGGATCTCCTTTTGACAAGGGATCTAAAGACTATAAAAAAGAAAATAAACTGCCAAATTATGAAGAGTTAACTTTTACAAGAGCGCGTACTACAAACTTAAGTAACGGAAAATTCTTAGTAAACATTCCAATAAAACAGGATGACAGAACTCCTATCGAACGAAACGATATTTTGAGTTGTATCAGATCACTACGTGACGTCATAACAGAATTAAATCTAAAATCTATTAGTATTGCTCAGAACGACTTGTACGATTCAATTCCCTGGATTTTTATGTATAACAATCTCAAAAGATTCTTATCAGACTTACCTTTAACCATAACAATTTGCAAATTTTTAATACGCTGTCCCGATCTGCATGAAAGACAGAATATTATTTACGAGAAACATGCGACCAAAATTGGAGGACACAAAGGAATAACGAAAACTTATAATAGAATTAGACAAAATTATTATTGGTCAACCATGAAAAAGGACATACAAGAATATATTAAAAACTGTAGAAACTGCCAAATTAAAAAACTAACTAGAGTAAAGACCAAACAACCAATGCTAATAACAGACACTTCTGGAGCCGCATTCGATAAAATTTCCATGGATGTAGTAGGACAATTGCCAACCACTAGTCGAAACAACTCCTATGTACTTACCATCCAAGACCTTTTAACCAAGTACTGTGTCGTTTCTCCTATTCAAAATGCTGACTCTCTTTCTATCGCAGAAGCTTTTATCAAGGACTTTATTTGTGTATATGGAGCTCCTAGAGCCTTGTTAACTGACCAAGCTCCCACTTTTTTCACCTCTCTCATGAAGACCATTGCAAACTACTTTAAGATCAAACAGTATCGTACAACTGCTTATTACCCACAGTCTAACGGTTCCATATTTATATATTCCATACACGGAATATTTGAAAATGTATATTAACCAAAATAAAGAATGGGACGAACACATACGCCCCGCAATGTTCGCATATAACACTTCAGTACACGAAGGAACAAATTACACCCCTTACTCTTTAGTTTTTGGACACCTTCCGCGTGTACCTTCATCTTTTATAATTCCCGAGGAAGTAACAGAATTACCTTATCAAGACTATCTCACAAACCTCTTTGACACTTTAAAATCATCTCAGCAATTAGCAAGACAGAACTTAATAAAGTCAAAAGAAAAAAGTAAAAAGCATTATGACAAGAGAACAAATGTACAAAGTTTTAAAGCTAACAATAAAGTCTATTTACTGAAAGAACCAACAAAGGGATTTGACGACCAGTATACTGGACCATATAGAATCATTGAAATGATACCAAT
>NW_021849456.1:39740-43033 GCF_003651465.1 Formica exsecta
TCTCCTATTCAAAATGCTGACTCTCTTTCTATCACAGAAGCTTTTATAAAGAACTTTATTTGTGTATATGGAGCTCCTAGAGCCTTGTTAACTGACCAAGCTCCCACTTTTTTCACCTCTCTCATGAAGACCATTGCAAACTACTTTAAGATCAAACAGTATCGTACAACTGCTTATTACCCACAGTCTAATGTTTCTATAGAACGCTCGCATCATGTTCTAACTGAATATTTAAAAATGTATATTAACCAAAATAAGGAATGGGACGAACACATACGCCCCGCAATGTTCGCATATAACACTTCAGTACACGAAGGAACAAATTACACCCCTTACTCTTTAGTTTTTGGACACCTTCCGCGTGTACCTTCATCTTTTATAATTCCCGAGGAAGTAACAGAATTACCTTATCAAGACTATCTCACAAATTTCTTTGACACTTCAAAATCATCTCAGCAATTAGCAAGACAGGACTTAATAAAGTCAAAAGAAAAAAGTAAAAAGCATTATGACAAGAAAACAAATGTACAAAGTTTTAAAGCTAACGATAAAGTCTATTTACTGAAAGAACCAACAAAAGGAAAATTTGACGACCAGTATACTGGACCATATAAAATCATTGAAATGATACCAATGAACAACGCGAGAATAGACCTTTGTGGAAAACCACGCGTAGTTCACGTAAACAAGCTAAAGCTGTGCAAAAGCACCTATTATATAGATCCGGGTTGAAAGAAAGTGCAAAAAGGGAAATTCTGTAAGCGCAGCCTGGACCCCCGGATCCAGTAGTATTAAGAACCTTAAATATTTTCATTTCTTTTTCTATTATTATTATAATCCTAACTACACCTGCTTGTATACTCACACTCGACACATCCTGTAACACAAAACAACACAGACAAGCAACATTATTCACGATCTTATATTTAATTATAATATCTTTTATTTTTAAGGTTTTCTACGTTCTACTCTTCTTGTCCGTTACCGCAACATTACTCTCTGGCACAACATCAATAATAGCGTACGATTGCGGAGGAGCGTATCTCAACGGTACCACCGTTTCACTTTTAAGATCCGGTGAATGCGATTTAGATATCGATACACCAGCGACAACAAACACGTATTCCTTGTAATTTCATATGTCACGATCTGGGTTTCGCAATTCTGGTATTACGATGGTTTAAATCTCATCGCCAAAATTGCTATGTCCAGTGACCTTCCTTCTCGAGTTCTACTTGGGTGAACAAGAGAAAGGTGCTCTCTATTTCTTTTATCGGCAACCTGCTTACACCGGCTATACCCAGGGATGCCGAGAGCTGGATCCTTATCAATTTCACAGAGAGGAAGAGTGAACAGACACGGGTATACAAATGATTGATTTATTCAGAATATATGTATGATCATTTATTTATTAAAAATATACAAAATATATGAGATGGGTTTTTCTTGTAGAAAATGTACCTTATAAATATATGTCAGTCAAAAGTTCATACGTAGATTAATTCACCAAGTTCTGTGTACCGTCTGAAAAGCTATTGTGAAATTGCAATAGAGAAAAAGGAACTGATCTAACTTAAGATCGTTAATGAATAGTTAAAGGATAAATGAAGATTATCGAGTTTGTAATAAAGAGGAATGGATTTATGCGGGATAAATTATAAGAGCTCGATTTAGATTAATGGTTGAATGATATAAAATTCTCAAATAATATTCTACAAGACTACTATCATTCAGGAGGCAGCAAATCTCTGTATCGACACTAATATAGTGGAATACGCAAGCACTGTTAGGCAGTGGAAATTCTATTATCGACACCCGTTGGGTGGAATTGTCGGCTACAGGAGCTTACTCTGTAATTGTCACCTTATTACTGTTCAGGTGAAAGGCCGTACAACAGAACTCCAACATATTATACGGGATGCCGGATTACAGCGTCGCTCAGCTCCGGGGAGACCGAGGACCCACGGTATCCACACTGACGCTCAGCGTATAATAATGTATAGCGTACAGAGGATCTTTATGACAGAGTCTTTTAATTCTTGCTTTATTCACAAGAGTCGAATTATAATTAAAGAGTTCAGGATTGGATATGAATACGAGAAAGTGTTCAACTGAATTAATAAAATTCACTGTCACTTGGTGTGGCGAAATATTCTGTATCGACGCTATACTAGCGGAATGTGTGAAACTCTGCTGTTAAGCATTCCCTGTATCGGCACCTTACGGTGGAGTGGCACGCTGCAGGAGTTACTCTGCCTTCGACACCTATCTCGCTTAGGTGGAATAGCGAATCACAGGAGTCACACACAAATACCTTGTGACAGAATAAAATGAGAATACGCGAATATGTTTTACTAAATTTATAAAATCACTATCATTTGGTGTGGCGAAATATTCTGTATCAACGCTTTATTTGCGGAATGCGTAAAACTCTGTTAAGCAGTGTTCCCTGTATCGGCACCTTACGGTGGAGTGGCACGCTGCAGGAGTTACTCTGCCTTTAACGCCTATTTTGCTTAGGCGGAATAGCGGCACACAGGAGTTACGCACAGATACCTTATGACATATTAAAAGAATAAAATAAAGTTTCAATTGTTAAAATCACTCCCAACAATTCTCTTAAAGAATTGTCAATAATAAATAAGTATCGTAAGACTCAATGAAATAGTTTCTATCTCCAAATAATTCAGATGCAGAATTATTATACTCACTTTAATAGTTAAGATTTAAAGAAGAAAAAGAAGTTAGATCAAATATGACAAACGCCGTACGTTAAGAAGTTAGAGTTAAATATTTCGAACTTACGTGTATTTCCTACAAGGAGTTGAGCTTCTTGTCTCGGGAGATGCTGATCCAGAATAATTCGAAGTCCCGAATATTTTAAAGTATTTATTCGAAAAAGAACTTTGCTAAATTACAATGTTTAAAGTGATATACTTAAACTTCTTGAAACGTTGACAGAATGCCAGGCAGACGTTGGATGGCGAATGCTCTCTGCCTCGGCGAGAGCTCCTTACTGCTTGAAGAACGGTGGACGAATGCGCCGATTGGAATGCGGTCGCTCCTTATATACTGCAGTGCAATTTTAATCGTTTTAATTTATTAATCCGTTTGACAGTATATATACGTAGTATATGTATATTTTGGCTTTCTTTGCATACATATTGAAAGACAGAAAGACGAATTAAGTGTTACTTGAAAAAAAACTATATTTAATTATATGTTTGTTAAAAATAAAAAGAACAATTTAACTTTTATATATATATTAAATTTTTATTTAAATATTCTATCTA
>NW_021849457.1:0-2476 GCF_003651465.1 Formica exsecta
CATCTTATTAGCAAAATTTTTGGAAATATGGCGGAAAACAGTGCCAAACAAAATTTGCACGAGCAATCTGCACAAGTAAATTCGATAGAGGAGTACATTGCGTGGGAGCAACGATGCGACGAATATATAGAATCGTTGGAAGAGCAAAGTCGAATCAAACGTCCACGATTATCGATCGGGATTCGACAATCGCTGATTCCCCGAATCGCGCGGCTCGAGGGATTGAAGAACTCGTTACGCAGGCGTTTTGTACACGCGGGTGCTGGATGCAGCATGCGACAACATGGATTGATTTGGCGAGAGATCGATACAATAAATATAATCCCATGCGCGCGGGGTGTCATATTAAATTACCACGAGAAATAATGATGAAGAGAGCGGTGATTAACGTGCAATCTAAAGACAATGCGTGTTTCGCGTGGTCTGTGGTCGCCGCTCTATATCCAGCTGAAGATCATGTTTATCGGGAATCATCGTACCCGCATTATACAACAGTGCTAAATCTCCAGGACATTGAGTTTCCAGTGACTGTGAACCAAATTAAAAAATTCGAACTTGCCAACGATATCTCAATCAATGTGTATAGTATCGAGGAAAAGAACATTGTCCCGATACGTCTAAGCGAGGTAAAGATAGATAAACACGTCTTGCTGTACGTGGAAGACAACAACGTTGGACATTTTGCGTGGATCAAGAATCTATCCCGCCTCGTGAGCTCGCAATTGAGTAAACATAAAAGCCAAATACATATCTGCGATCGGTACGTATATATTTAATAAAAATACATTGTACAAATAATTGAACAAAAATAAAAATTATTTCTTTTACAGATGTTTGCACTACTTTGGCTCGGACGACAAATTGCAATCACATATGGTGGACTGTCGAGAGATGAACGAGTGCGCTATCCGATTACCGAGCGATAAGGACAAGTGGCTCACGTTCAACAATTATAATCGGAAAGAGCGGCTTCCTTTCGTCGTGTACGCTGACTTGGAGTGCGTTTTGGAAAAGACGGAGGAAGAGAGAAATTACCAACATCATAAAGTATTTAGCATTGCTTATTATGTACACTGCTCGTACGACGTTTCGTTATCCGCGTATCATTCTCGTCGCGGTATCGATTGCATGTTATGGTTCGTCGAAGAACTTAAAAATTTAGCGCAACGTGTAAAGACTATTTTGTCGGCTAATGTCCCCATGGTAAATTTAACATCTGATGAATGGGAAAAATTTCATAGCGCGACACAATGCCATATTTGCGAAAAACCATTCGTCCAAGATGACACAGCCGTACGCGATCATTGCCATCTGACCGGGCGATACAGAAGTCCAGCGCATTCAAATTGCAATTTAAATTATAAAGATTCTTTTTGCATTCCAATAGTTTTTCATAATTTATCCGGTTACGACGCGCATTTCATTATCATGGAAATAGCTACAGCGTTCGAAGGGAAAATCGAGTTACTTCCGATAACAAAGGAAAAATATATATCATTTACAAAAAATGTTAAACTTGCCGAAGAGAAATCAAATTTACGAAAAATGTTAAACTTGGCGAAGAGGAATCGAAGAATCATATTAAATTGCGTTTTATCGATTCATATAAATTTCTTACAGCCAGTCTCGATAAATTAGCATCATTCTTGAGTAAAGATAAGCTCAAAATTTTAAAATCTGAATTTCAAAATTTATCGAATGACAATTTCAATTTATTAACACGGAAGGGCGTCTTTCCGTACGAATATATTGACTGTGTCGACAGGTTGCAAGATACGTGCTTACCACCGCGCGACTCATTTTACAGTTCCTTGACCGGCGACACAGTTTCCGAGAGCGATTACGCGCACGCCGAGAACATCTGGAAGCGATTCTTCATTCGAACGCTGGCCGAATATAGCGACTAGTATCTCAAAATTGATGTCTTGTTATTAGCAGATATTTTTGAAAATTTTCGCGAAAGTTGTGTTAAAAGTTATGGGCTCGACCCCGCGTATTACTATACTTTTCCCGGATACACATGGGACGCCATGTTGAAGCATACGAATATAGCATTCGAACTGCTTACAGATATCGACATGGTTTTATTTATCGAACGCGGAATACGCGGTGGTTTGAGTCAATGTTCCAACAGATACGCACACGCTAATAACAAGTATATACAGTCGTACGACCCATCGAAACCTTCAACGTATCTCACGTACTTTGATGTAAATAATTGGTATGGATGGGCAATGTGTCAACCCTTGCCCTATGCAGATTTTCGATGGGTCGACGACGTATCCGATTTTGATACATCATCGATCGCGCTCGATTCGCCTATAGGCTACATCCTTGAAGACGATCTCGAATATACGCAACGTGTTCACGATGCGCACACTGACCTACCGTTTTGTCCGACACGCGACAAACCACCTGGTAAGAGGCAGGATAAGCTGCTCGCAACCTTATATAATAAAAAACGTTACGTAATACA
>NW_021849458.1:0-268 GCF_003651465.1 Formica exsecta
CATCGCGTAGTACAAGAATATTTTAATTTAGCATTTATTAATACAGCACAGCAGCATTCATTTATTATTACAATATAAAATATAAATATTAACAAATATGCAAAACATTTGAAAAAACAGAGAGAAAATGTGAGAACAAAAGTATTATTGCAATTATTAAAAGACATGATGATAGTTGCACGCACGCACGCACATACGTATATATTTTTTAATATATTGATACGATTAATATTTTAAAATAAACTTTGCAAAAATATGTGAAATCCGT
>NW_021849459.1:0-926 GCF_003651465.1 Formica exsecta
ACATAATTATGCTAATAATTTAAAAATTTATCACATTTGCCTTTTGTTATGATTAATTATGAAATTACTAATTAATAACAAATATCAAAATAAAATTTTTTTTAGATAAATAAATTTGCAGAAAATAATAAGCAATATCCATATTCCAACGTTGAACGTAAGTTAACAATATCTTTATTAATCTGTCAATAAATTCAACAGTTAGATGAAATTTCTTCAAAGTTTAGTCGAAGAAATCAACATCATGTCCATTAATTGCACAAGGATTAACTACAAAACATTCCCAACAACAACTAAAACTGCAGAGCACCTATCATTTATAAAGCTAATTACGTAGTCATAATATCTAATGATATAAACATTTCGAATATTTTTTCATATATGTATTAACTAATTATTTATTAATTACATATTGTTTTCAATTGCTTTCTAAATTATTTCTAATTATATCGTAAATATTATCTTTAATGTTAAATCTTTAATGTTAACTTTAACGTTTGATTCTTATACATATTATTCAGTTTTAATTATATAAACATGGATTATACATTTACGTATAATGTTACATATATATGTACATATAAATATACATATACACATACAATATATATATACATATAATGTTATATATACATATATATATATATATATATATATATATATATATATATATATATATATATAAGTACACAAATATATATATATATACATAATATATATATAAGTACATGATATGTAATATTATGTATATTGTTTATATATAGAGAACTCTCTATATTGAATTGTAAAATAATATGTTATGAATATGTTAATTAAATATCAATGTAAGATTTAATATTATATAGGATATAGAATATTGTATAGGAACACGAATATTACAATATAATAACGATATTAAATGGAATAATAATTTTTTAACGCCAAAA
>NW_021849460.1:0-437 GCF_003651465.1 Formica exsecta
TTTTTTACAATATTAATACAATATTAAGTATATAAATAAAAATATTCAGTTAAAAAAAATTTTTTTTTAAGTTATGCGAATATTTACAGATTTATATTTTCATGCACCGTATGTATGAAAACTCGGGCTACATTCGACGGATTGATTTCAAATTTTGCAGGCGAGTTCCTAATAAGATTCAGCATCTGCTAACGAAGCCTTTTTTTAATCCGATTCCCCATTTTTTTGTTATAAAGAAAAAAAAGGATTTTTTTTTAAAAACCAAACTTTTTTTCAACATGCCGCCATTTTCCTATTTTTAAGAATTTTGAAAAATCGCTTGGATAGCAGATAGCTATTAATATGTTTAATAAAAAAAAAACTTGTATTTTTGATTTCAGATATGATAAACAGACGTTTTCATGCACACCGTGCATGAAAATATAAATCTGCAAATA
>NW_021849461.1:0-2337 GCF_003651465.1 Formica exsecta
CAGATCTGTATAGAATATAGAAGACCGTGCGTGTAAGCTACGCCGTTTAAGGCCGTCGCACATAAGTGCCGGTCTACAATAGGTGATTTAAGCCCTAAGCCTTAAGAAATTGACCAATCACAATCAAGTATGAGGAGAATACTCGACTGTGATTAGTCAATTTCTTAAGTGCCGGTCTACAATAGTGATTTAAGCTCTAAGCCTTAAGAAATTGACAACAAAAGCATACTACGTTACGATTTTGTTTGTGCGTTGACTGAAGTTTAAGTGCCAGTCTACAATAGGTGATTTAAGCCCTAAGCCTTAAGAAATTGACTAATCACAGTCGAGTATTCTTCTCATACTTGATTGTGATTCGTCAATTTCTTAAGGTATAGGGCTTAAATCACCTATTGTAGACTGGCACTTAGCTATCAATCTTTTCCTATAATTCGGTACATGGAGACTACGCAAATTTTAAACACGTTTTTTTCGCGAATGCTTGAGGTTGGGTTGTATTATTTTAGCATAGATTGGTGGAAGGGTAGAAATATATGTCATACTCGGCGAAATCGGAGGAAACCATATCTGATGTTCCCCTTGTTAGAAACTTGATTTCTTAAGTGATGTACTTTTAGAAATAAAACTAAAAATTTTGTTTCTAACTTCTTAACTACATGTAAAAATGACAACACAGTAATACTATCCAAAAACTAACCCCAGATTATGACCCTCTACTAGTAACATAGGATCTATTCTTTATAGCTGAACTAGCTGCACTAGTTCAGAGTTTATCTTTTTCTCTCCACATTGGAAGAAGAAAAATAAACTCTGAACTAGTGCCAATTCCACTCAGTTCAGTTATAAAGAACAGACCCATACATTCTTAAAATTTCAAATTGTAATGTATAATTATCATTTTACTCGCAAAAAATACTTTTTTGGTCACACCTTTCGGGGCCGTATTTCACAAACGGAACATTTTTCCGGATACATGTTTATACGAACATTTCTTCTTATTTTGACCCTCCCCCCTCCCTGGGAAATTTTCCCTTAAATTTTTTAAACATTTTTCTAAACACCCTGTATATATATGTAGAATATCATATTAGGCCGTTAACAGCGATGCTAAAGATGATGTAAGGACAGTCATATTTAAGATGGGCAGAATATATCGTGTTGTGTAATGTATCACAGACTTTTATTTATTATATTATATTGCTAACATGGTTATATTGACATTAGCCGTGTTAGCA
The DNA here is from genome assembly GCF_003651465.1 of Formica exsecta. Classification (NCBI taxonomy): domain Eukaryota; kingdom Metazoa; phylum Arthropoda; class Insecta; order Hymenoptera; family Formicidae; genus Formica; species Formica exsecta. The sequence continues at coordinate 1,236 of NW_021849461.1, forward strand.
ATCTAGTATGATATGTAGAAGTCTGTGCTATACAGGGTAATTCAGAAATATTTATCTAAACTTTAAGGGTGAGTTCTTCGCACATAAACAAGAAAAAAATGTCATATATATATGTCTGGTAATACCTGGTTTATGAGTTATAATCGAAAGATTACATTCAATTCAGTACCATGGCCTGACCTAAATCCATTAGATTTTTATCTGTAGGGATACTTAAAAGCCCTAGTTTATGCAACTGAAATTGCAAATGAAGAGACGGTTCATCAACGCATCAAAGATGCCTGTGAAACCATTTGCAATCATCATGGGATCTTTGAAAGGGTGTGACAGTCCATGATCCGATGTGTTCATGTGTGCACTGAAGCAGGTGGAGGACATTATGAATATTTATTGTGAATTGTAAGTAGATAAATAATTGAACTGTGTGTGTGTGAAGATATATTACATTGGTCATGTGTCATTATAGATATATTCTGTCAGTTTTTGTCGTTGAAATCTTTCATTTATAACTCATATACCAGACATTACCGGACATATGTGTATATGGATTTTTTTCTTGTATATGTATGGAGAACTCACTCCTAAAGTTCGTATAAGTATTTCTGAATCACTCTGCATATAACCCAATATATTTTGTCCTCCTTTATGGCTATCTTTACATCACCTTTAACATTGTTGTTAGAGGTCCATAATATATAGAAATCTATGACATTCAATCAACAATAAGTAATTCCTTAAAAAAAATGCAATTATATTTATCCGTGCATTGCTGTATTAAAAAAAAAAAAAATGAGGTCATTTTTGTGACAATCATTGTTTTGTTATTCAATTTTTTTCTCTACCATTTTTTTTGCATTGTTAATCAAGAAAATTATAATAGACCAATTATTATAGATTATCCTGTATGTATATTAAATACAGAATTAAGTTGTATCACAAAGTACCATAATTTATCTTACAAAATATATATATAGTTATGATATTAGATTATACATATATAAAAATCTAATATTAGGAGTAAAATATCTTCCATGTATAAAAATAATGATTTCCTTCATAAATTACATAATCTTGATTAAAAGTAACAAAACAAATTTTAAGA
>NW_021849461.1:20618-20740 GCF_003651465.1 Formica exsecta
TGAAATTCTTAAGTCTTAAGTCTTACTGCTTAAGTTTTTTTATGTGCCCGGGCCCTTAGCTATCAATCTTTTCCTACAATTCGGTACATGGAGACTACGCAAATTTTAAACACGTTTTTTTC
>NW_021849462.1:0-504 GCF_003651465.1 Formica exsecta
CAGCTTCGAAGATATCAATACCCCTTGTTGTATTATGTAATGGGATAAAATCTAAGAGATCCTCGACATATGAAAAATCGTTTTGCACGATTCGAGCAAAAATACTCAATTGACTCACATGCCGATTATCGGTGCTCTCATCGAGACATAATGAGAAAAAAGAGCAAGATTCTAATAAAAATTTTAATTTTTTTTCTAAAGAAGAAGCAATATCATTTATTCGAGATTTTATTGTCTTGTCACTTAAAGGAATGCTAACAGCTTCTTCAAGAGTCAACGAATTTCCAAATGACTCTACTGCTGCCATGAGGCATTCCTTTACAAATTTTCCTTCACGAAACGGCTTGGAATTTTTCGCGATGAGATTTGAAATCGCATATGACGCTGTAAGAGCTTTTACCGAAGATGTAGGATTGTCGATACGAGAACTACGACTCTCTTGATAAACTAATTTTAATCCTTCAATTATATTAAATTTTTCCTCGCCCACATATTTCGAATACT
>NW_021849463.1:0-220 GCF_003651465.1 Formica exsecta
TTACATAATCGATTAAAAATTATCTGATTTATATCGTGTTTGATATCGTGTTTGATATGATTTTAATTGGTAAAATATCATTAATTCATTGTAATTATTTTTGGATCAAAAAGCGCGAAAAACAAAAATTTTACAGTGACGATATATAACGCGGGAGATTATAAATAAAGCGAGCCTCCCGAGCGAAACTTCGGAAGTCTTTCATGTTAGCTATCTCGCT
>NW_021849464.1:0-332 GCF_003651465.1 Formica exsecta
TACGATACACTTTTTGGATAATGTTATCCCACTAAAAAAAACCTCGTAAAGGTAAAAACATATACTTGACGTCGCGACGCTACCGCGTCGCTTGATCATTGTGGAAAATGCAGCAGTTTATTGCCTTCTATAATTTTAAAAAAGTGTTCTCTCTAAAAAAGTGATCAGGTTGTATTTGAACCATTTCAAAAATAATGTTAGCTTGATTTATTGTAGGATAACGTAGATGTATATAATTTTTCTCTTTAGCTACCATCTTACCGTAACACATCTGGTATGAAATATTTACAACCAGCTCAAGAATAGATCGCTTCTGGGATCAAATATTTCGG
>NW_021849465.1:0-1298 GCF_003651465.1 Formica exsecta
CCTCCATGGTGTAAAAAACATGTGCCACGGCCCTTACTTCCGTTATAGCCTTGGTCGAATACGGATGTGTTCTGACACGTTACGCGTGTGTCCTTTGTTTGAACCTTATTTTTTGGACTTTCTCCTCTTCTAAGAGAATATTTGTTATTGTTAACGTCTTTGTATTCTCATTTAACGCTACTTCTTATGGCCGTGTGACGAGTACTCGTCGGAGCCAACCCCCACACGAAGAAGAAGAAGAACGCCACTTCTGTATACATTATACGCTAGATTGTGGCCGTATCGACCTTCGTTCGAGGGCAGGAGCTATTCAAGCAAAGAAGAAGAAGAAGCGACAACTGGGTAACTGGGAAACCGCATACGAGAGAAAGACCACGAACTCACTAACCTCAACGACGACAATGATGCCTAGGAAGAATACGGCGGCCGCCGCGTCCTCCGCGACAACCGTCCCGTCCTTCGCGACAACCACCGCCTCATCGTCGTGGAATATCATCCAATCGCCGCCGAGCACGTTGACGCCGATCGTCGATCAATGGCCAGGCAACCCACTCAATCTCAACAATCGTCCGGCATCTTACATCGAAACGATGCGTTATCTCGAATCAGAGAACTCGCGGTTGAAGCGGGAGGTGCAAACCACCCAGGAAACTTTCACTCGGGAAATGTCCAACATCGAGGCCGTACTCTCTAACAAACTGAAGCTGCTCGACGAGGCGGACACGGAACGCGTCAAGTTCGAGCTCAATATCAAACGCTTGCGGGATGATAACGAAGATCTCAAGAACAAGTAAGTGATACTGTATAGTATTTTTTCACATTGTTTATTTACTTGTGAAATGAGTAGGAAAGTCAAATGGCATTATTAAAATTATATTAATATTGATAGATATTGGCTTGTGATATTTTGAGAATCATTGTGTCTGTCTAGAGTATGAATTTCTATATAGAAATAACTCGATGTAAGAATTTTCATTCTGTTTTGTGCTTAAGCATGAATTGGGTCGCTTGTTGGATGTATGATAGATGTGTATCGTTGTTTAATGAAAATAAGTGCACTGCAGTAGTAACGTTCGGATTTCAATGCTATAGAGCCTATGCTATGTATTAAAAAATAACATAGATATTAGTACAGATAGAATCTTGAAGTAATTAAAATGGTACATCACATCGTGTTACCAGCGTTGCAAAACTATCGGAGAAAATTTTATGACTCAGAGGGTTTACAAGAAATGCTCGACGAACTGCAAGCAACAGAATCTCAATGGAAAGATGATCCTTTAGCGGAGCACAATAAA
>NW_021849466.1:0-1333 GCF_003651465.1 Formica exsecta
TGCAGATTTGACAACCACAGAGTATCATCAATTATTATGTAAGTATTTACATCTTTTTCTCTTTATACGCAATTTACATAACCTAAACATATTTATTATTTAATTTTAGATAACGACAAGGCAGCTTGGAAATTTGTCCAATCAATACATAATCAAGAAAACAGGCATCGCAACTCTGATGAGACAATTAATACTTTATATCGATCGGTTGATAATATTGATTAGTAAGTATAATGAAAAATTTTTCTGTTTGGTCTACTTGCATGAAATATTCCAATTTTTGATTAATATTTCATCTTTTGATCAATTCCAATTAATATTTGTCGGAGATAGTACGGTTAGACAAAGTTTATTGGTATTTTATGGATGGAAGATTTGTTGAAGTGAGATTATATTTATGTGTGTGCATGTTAACTCAAGTGGTTTAGGTTATCGAATCAATTGTCATTGATTTTTTTTTTAGTTATCAAATCCAGCAATTGGTTTCTTTGCAAATCAATTTTATCTATTTCATTCAAGATTCCACATTTTTTTTATTTGTAAATATTTTTATAATATAATATAATATAAATATTTCCTCTCTCTCTCTCTCTCTCTAGCACATCAGTGATAAATAAGGAACAATTACTCCCCAGCAATAAACCAACCTTTCGTCCACATGATCCCAATGAAATAGTAGATTCTTCTCTAAGGGAGATAAGTAGCAATATGACAGATGAAACAGTGCCAGCAGTAAAAGTCGCCCAATCAACCATAACTCCACGAATTGTGCATAAATCTAATGTTCCTGCTATCAATGAAATAAATTCAAACAAATCAACAAGGAAAAGGAGCTCGGTGTGGATGTATTTTGATAAAAAAGATGATCAACACGCCCTATGTACAATTTGCAATTTCAAAGTAAAACATTGTGGTGGAACGTCAAATTTGCAGGCACATATGACTCGAAGTCATGGACCCCTGTGCTCAGGGATATTTAATAATAAAAGAATTATATCAGAATCTGAAAATGAAAAGGTTGCAACTCCTGATGATCCATCTCCAAAACGCAAGAAATTTTCATTAATGGTAAGCACATTAATTTTTAATCATAAAATTTTTAATGATAAAATTTAATATCTTTTTCTTTTCAATAGAACAAGTTTTCGCGCATTGATGAAGCTTTTCAGAAGGCAAATTCTTTCGCAGGTAAATACAATGTTTATTTAATCTAAAGAATATTATCTAATAATAAAAAACGTCATTCTCATTTATTTTTATCATTTTCAGAAGGAGGGTCGCATTCCGACAAGATCACTGCTGCGTTAATGTTCATGATAACAAAGGATAAGGA
>NW_021849466.1:14799-24256 GCF_003651465.1 Formica exsecta
AATGGGCGCTCAGCGCCTCCGCATTTGCCCGACCGGTGTTCGTCGGGCGGCGGACTTCCGGCGGATCGGCGGCCGGGTACGGTCTAGTAACGATGGGGGAATGCATCGTTACAATTTGAATATTATCTTCATCACAGTTATATTTGTTTTTAATTACATTGATATTATTCGAGTCAAAAGGAATCGATATATTCTCTTCGTTAAATTTATTAATATTATTCGAGTCAAAAGGGATCGATATATTCTCTTTATTAAATTTATTAATATTATTCGACTCGAAAAGAATCGATATATTTTCTCCGTTAATTGTATTGTTCGACTCGAAAGAAAGCAATATATTATTTTCATCACTTACATTTATATTATGAGACTCGAAAGGAATTGGCACTGCATTGCGTTTTAATCCTCTTGCAGCACTCTTCGTAAATGATTCTTCAGGAAAGTGGTCTTCGCATAATCCCGCACGTCGAAGAGAACTGGCAGACCATTTTTCTAATTTCGTATTTCCTGTAACAAAAACAAAATAAATGAAAATTTTAAAGTCATAATTACATACTTGCTCGAATATGTTACTCTACGCATATAATAGTAATTTATAATAAAAATTTTTTAAATTAAAATTTGACTTTTCATGATCAAACAAGGGTAAATAGAGATATATATTTGAATATATAATTTAATTTCTTGACAGGAGAAAAAGATAAAAGAATATTCAGCTTTACGTGCATTTTTTCGTTTGAATCAAAAGCTTATGCAATAAAATATATTTTCCTTCAGATCGCTTATTTATCATGCTATTATGTAAAGCATAGATACAATAAATAACGGAAAATAATAATAAAGGCGTAAAGAAAGAGAGAAGAAAAACAGTCGAAGAAACTCACTTACAGAGACAGATTGATAAAGAAACATAGAGGGGAAAGGGGAAGTGTAAGAAGGTTATAACTGTAATATCCAATCTCTCTTTATATAATATTTATTATTATAATTATATATACATGTGTGTAAATCTTGCAATTTTTTTATTGTTAAAATAATATTAATATTGGATCCACATTCTGTTCCAAAAAAACCGAACGTGTGTAAAGATTAAGTAAATGAAAGCATTTGAGATAATGCTTCTAATCGGTATATATTTAATCATATAAAAGTACACACACGTAAGAAAATAATTTTTCTTAATAGTACATAATAGTAAATTAGTTATAAGTAATAAACATAAACACAATGAAACACATAATTAAGCAACTAATCAAATTTACGATTGATTATCCAAATATTGTAATGTTATTTATTAATTATTAATTTACTATTTATTAAACCAGATTATTATATTATTATATTAATGTATCGCAACCTGCGGGCTTGGAAGAAAAAGATGAATTGTCGGCGGCAACGTGACGAGTATTTACGACTACCCCTGGCTGTTATTAGTATGAGTAAGACACCTTTTACTATGCCGGGAGAGGGAGAGAGAGAGAGATAGAGAGAGAGAGAGAGAGAGAGAGAGAGAGAGAGATTGAAAGAGAACTTCAATGATTTTAATTATACATTTATTGAATGTCTCAATAATCGTTGTCAAATTATGGATAAAAGAAATATAGCGTATTATTTAAGAAAATAAAATTGACTGGAATCTTCTCTACAATTTTATCTGCAGAAATATTAATAATACCACATAACCCCTTGCAAACTAAACAATATTTTGCATACAGTTTATTAATATTTTATTAATATTTCTATAATTTTACAGTTATGCCCCCACATTCGTTCTCATCCCCTCATTCGTTCTCATTTCATCTCACTCGCTTTCTTTAATGAGCCATTGACAATATTTAAATAAAAACTATACGTGTACATTATCAAACTATTATAAAAATAATCCTCGAGCCGAAAATCGTAAGGCAATTGCCCTTTTATAATGTAAAACATTGAATCCTATTTCGATATTACGCGGTTCGATGTGCTTATCTCATCAAACATCACTATTTCACCGATATTGAATAAAAAATGTTACGTGGTGAAGTTACACTTTATTACATACGCGAATAGTCTTTAATATATTAGAACATTATAAAATATACTTTCTAATATATACTGTACTTACCATTGCAATAATTCTTCACAATAATCCTTTCCAACACCCAACTGTTTCGATTGCACGTTGCACGTTCTTCGACGCACTAGGGATGGGCGATTTTATCCGATATATCGAAAGATCCGATTTTTTTTTCGTGAAATAATCGATTTTTTCGTACAATTTTTTCAAGATCCGATATATCGATATCCGATTTTTTGTTGGAATTATCGAACTTCTGCGCCATCTATAGCGTAAATTTCAAAGCTGTGTTCCGAAATTCACAGCCAGTATTGAAAATTTATAAAGCTCGTATCAGACTGCGTATTGAAGATTGAAATTTGACCAATCAAGATAAAAGGAACTAAAATTTCCTTGTTCTGATTGGTCAAATTTCAATCTCAATGCATAGTCTAATATGGGCTTAATACGTGTGACACACATGAACTATAAATTTTCAGTACTGGCAGTGAATTTCGGAACACAGTCAAAGTCAGAGTGCCAGAGTCGTTTTGAATAAACCTGAAAAAAAAATTATTATATTTTTTGAATTTTATAGAAATTAATAAGATAATAAAATGGACGAAAATCAAGGTAAGTAATTGTCTTTTTTTGCCGGTAGATATATTATAAAATTATTAATCTAATTTTTACAATTTGGCATGAAATTACTCAATTACATTATTTGTTATTGTACAGAGCCTAAAGTACATACGATTTATTTTCGTATAGACGATCAGTCCGCCTTTGGAATTGCAGATTTGACAACCACAGAGTATCATCAATTATTATGTAAGTACATTTTTTTCTCTTTATACGCAATTTATATATATATATATATAACCTAAACATATTTATTATTTAATTTTAGATAACGACAAGGCGGCTTGGAAATTTGTCCAATCAATACATAATCAAGAAAACAGGCATCGCAACTCTGATGAGACAATTAATACTTTATATCGATCGGTTGATAATATTGATTAGTAAGTATAATGAAAAATTTTTCTGTTTGGTCTACTTGCATGAAATATTCCAATTTTTGATTAATATTTCATCTTTTGATCAATTCCAATTAATATTTATCGGAGATAGTACGGTTGGACAAAGTTTATTGGTATTTTACGGATGGAAGATTTGTTGAAGTGAGATTATATTTATGTGTGTGCATGTTAACTCAAGTGGTTTAGGTTATCAAATCAATTGTCATTGATTTTTTTTTTAGTTATCAAATCCAGCAATTGGTTTCTTTGCAAATCAATTTTATCTATTTCATTCAAGATTCCACATTTTTTTTATTTGTAAATATTTTTATAATATAATATAATATAAATATTTCCTCTCTCTCTCTCTCTCTAGCACATCAGTGATAAATAAGGAACAATTACTCCCCAGCAATAAACCAACCTTTCGTCCACATGATCCCAATGAAATAGTAGATTCTTCTCTAAGGGAGATAAGTAGCAATATGACAGATGAAACAGTGCCAGCAGTAAAAGTCGCCCAATCAACCATAACTCCACGAATTGTGCATAAATCTAATGTTCCTGCTATCAATGAAATAAATTCAAACAAATCAACAAGGAAAAGGAGCTCGGTGTGGATGTATTTTGATAAAAAAGATGATCAACACGCCCTATGTACAATTTGCAATTTCAAAGTAAAACATTGTGGTGGAACGTCAAATTTGCAGGCACATATGACTCGAAGTCATGGACCCCTGTGCTCAGGGATATTTAATAATAAAAGAATTATATCAGAATCTGAAAATGAAAAGGTTGCAACTCCTGATGATCCATCTCCAAAACGCAAGAAATTTTCATTAATGGTAAGCACATTAATTTTTAATCATAAAATTTTTAATGATAAAATTTAATATCTTTTTCTTTTCAATAGAACAAGTTTTCGCGCATTGATGAAGCTTTTCAGAAGGCAAATTCTTTCGCAGGTAAATACAATGTTTATTTAATCTAAAGAATATTATCTAATAATAAAAAACGTCATTCTCATTTATTTTTATCATTTTCAGAAGGAGGGTCGCATTCCGACAAGATCACTGCTGCGTTAATGTTCACGATAACAAAGGATAAGGAACCTCTAGCTATGGTCGAGAGAGAAGGCTTTAGGCATTTCATGAAAGTGATAGTTCCGCTGTATCGCATTCCTGATCGGAAAACGGTAACACAATTAATAGATAATCGCTACATGGAAGCTAAAAAAGCCTATAAGCTTTCATTGAAGAGAGCATTGTCGTATACCTTGACATGCGATAATTGGACGGACTGCACGTTCCAGAGTTATTTAGGTGTCACCATACATTACCTAGGAGAAGATCTTATGATGAAAAATGGATGCCTAGGAGTTTTCCCATTGCACAGCAATCATACGGAAGTCTACCTGTCTGGATGTCTTAATGCTGTGAGCGATGATTTTAATTTATCTAAAAATAAAATCATGGCAATCACCAGCGATGGAGTTCCAAATATAGTTGCTGCCGTTTATAATGTAGTAGGCCAGGAAAAGCATATTTGGTGTTTCGCTCATTTTCTATCGCACCTAGTCCCGAAAGTACAAAAAACTATGCCAGCTGTTATCGACATTATTACTGCGGTCCGAAGAATCGTAGCACTCATTCGACGAAGTGTTGTAGCTTCAGATGAGTTGAAAAGATTGCAGATCTGTGATGGAAAGACGGAGGGAACATCCTTAAAATTCATTATCGATGTTGCAACTCGCTGGAACTCTACTCTTTATATGCTGGAGAGATTTCTCACTCTGGAACACTACGTTCATGCAGTTAGTTTGAAATGTAAGAGATCAGACATTCCAAACATGCTGACGCGTGATCAGACTGAAGTTCTCAAAGACCTTGTGCTTCTTATGAAGCCAGTAGAGTGCGTTATTTGAGAAATTAGTTGGAGTAATTATCCTACTTGCAGTGTCATTATCCCTATTATACATTGCATGACACGATCAATCGAACAAATTCAACCTTCAACAAATGAAGGGATTGAATTTCAACAAAGAATACTGGCATCAATAGATGAGAAGTTTAAACATGTTGAGAAAAACATGATCCTGTCAATCCCGACAATACTTGGCCCACGCTTTAAACGGCTTCACTTCCAAAATGCTCTCGCAGCTGCAACTGCTATTGAGAAAATCAACAAAGAGATGAAGGTATTTGAAAATAAAAAAGATGAGATGACGACAATACTCCAACAAGTTGAAGAGAATCCAGAACAGTCAAATCTTTGGAAAACTCATGATGAGTTGGTGGCAAGGTATGCCGAAATAAACATGAGCGAGAAAAATCTTGCGTATGAGTTAAGGCAATATTTGAAGCAGAAAGTAATTCCTTGACATCAAGACCCATTCAATCATTGGAAAATATTGGAACCCTCGTTTCCAGGACTGTATAAGTTGGCAATTCAGTACATCAGCATCATTAGCACTTCAGTTCCTTCAGAAAAGTTGTTTTCAGCGGCAGGAGGTATCAAAACAGATGATCGAAACCGTCTTACGGGTGAGCATTTGAACAGACTTCTATTTTTGGGATCTTTATTCAAAGAAGAATGGAGATTGGGTTGAGGCTTTATATATCATTCTCATTTTGCATTGTTTGTTTGTGCATTTTACTTGCATTGTTTGTTTGTGCATTTTACTTCTACATTTACTCTGTGTATATTCTTTTTCCTTTGTTTGTATAATTGAATGTATTTATAATGTATAATATTTTAAATAAGAACATTTTATAGTAAGCATTAATAAAACATAAATTGTTGATCCTTTCCCTTTATCCTCTTCTCTGCACCTTCTCGCTAGTCGCCTAACCTATTGTTTTTATAAATAAATTAAGGATTCTTAAATTTTCAGGTAAGAAATTTATTATAATATAATTTTTTAATATTAATAAATTTCTCAAAAATCATCAATTGATTTTCTTTTCAGAACTCATGGACTTCTAAATCAAATTTTCATGCCTTTCACGAAAAAAACGAGAAAAATGGAGTAAATTATCAAAAACGTAATAGAAAATGTAGTGTATTTTATATTAAAATATATTTAATTATTAACAAAACAAACTTTAAAATATATTCAAATGCTTTTAAAATTAATTTTGAAATATTTAATATTCAAATATATGTACATACAAGTTTTTCCCGCTTAATAAGGAAGACTTCATTTAAATATTTAAAATTTATGATAACCGATTTTTCGATTTTCCAATTTTTTTTGTATTAAAATCGATATTTTAGTACCAAATTTTATTATTATATCGATTTTTTTCGATCGATTTTTTTTTCGAGATCGCGCATTCCTACGACGGACACTCGCCGTCCCATTTTTTTGTAGACAAATTAGAAACAAATTTTCTGTAACAAACATGTGTTAATTTACTTAATTCAGGATATTCAGTTATCGATTCTATACAATGTATATGCACGATGTATATACATTAAATGTTTATATAATATATGTTTGTAAGGTAAATATGCATATTAGGTTACACCTCACTGATGACTTTGACCTTGACATATGTTGTCAAGGACATAACCCTGAGTAACTTTTCCTTATAACTTAACCGGCGGTCTCTTATAGTTTCTGAGATATTTAAAGTTATGATTTCACAATTTTAATGATTTTTCTATTATAAAATAAAGAAAAATAAAGATTGTTTACATTGTATTTACGTAGATCAGACGTGGAAAAAGTGTTTCTTTACATTTCCAGAGACGAAGCTCTTTGGGTTTTTTTTACTTTCCACGCAAAGCGAGGTTCAACGCAAACCTATGTGTCTAGTTTTTTTATAATGGAGCCCACTGCGTCCACGCATATACTTTCCCATCCACACAACAATTGTGGGGCGGACTTCGCTTTGCTTTGTAAAGTATATGCGTGCACACAGTGTGTTCCGCCCCCCCCCCCTCTACGGGGGGGCTCCACTTCCGGAAGATATAACCTAACCCAAACCTATTTCTGATTTAAAACTAAAATTTGGTTTGGGTTAGGTTATATCTTCCGGAAGTGGTGACCCCCCGTAGGGGGGCGGAACCCACTGTGTGCACGCATATACTTTAAAACAAAGCGAAGTTCGCCCCACAATTGTTGTGTGGATGGGAAAATATATGCGTAGACGCAGTGGGCTCCATTATAAAAAAACTAGACACATAGGTTTGCGTTGAACCTCGCTTTGCGTGGAAAGTAAAAAAACCCAAAAAGCTTCGTCTCTGGAAATGTAAAGAAACACTTTTTTCATGTCTGATCTACATAAATACAATGTAAACAACCTTTATTTTTCTTTATTTTATAATAGAAAAATCATTAAAATTGTGAAATCATAACTTTAAATATCTCAGAAACTATAGTAAAAATAATTCTTACTATAAATCGCGAATAAATTATGAAAATTCGCGAATAAATACATTATCTTTATCAGAAAGTAAAAAAAATATTGCTAACACATTCTATAAAAATTACATATAATAATATTACATAATTTACTTATCAATTAGTACAGTATGTTGTAGTTGCCGAATATTTCGTACAAAACTTTAAAAAACTATATATCACGATTTGCACATATATAAATGCATTTGAAATAATAGAAAAATGTTTTAACAAATTATTATTGCGCGCATTTTACGATTCCATAAAGAGTGGTTCGCATATTCCTTATTTAATTTATTTTAATCCTATTCTTTGTGTTTACGCAAAAATATTTATTATATATTTATGTATATAGTTAATTAAAATCTTAAAGATGAAGTATTAGTATCGCTGATCATATTAAAGTTTAATCGCGGGCTCATTCTTAAAGTAACCGCCGGTCAGTTCCAGAAAGTTACTACTACGCAGCTGCCTAGTTCTAAATAAAGCCTTCTGATTGGTCGGTCCAAGGAACCTTTAATTCTTTGCGCAATCGATTATTACTACTAATGGAACTAAAATATAGTTCATTTTTACGTTAAATAACCATATGGAACTAGAACAATAAGCAATTAGTAAAATTGATTACTAATGGAAATAAGGGCAAATGGTTAAATAATTGTTCTATATTCCATAGGCATAATGCAGAAATAGATGCGGTACTTAATTATTAGTTGAAATATGGTTTTGAAAAATGACGGGACGTCACACCTTCCCCCTTATTTAAGAACATATTACGATGTTTTCGTAGTGATTTGTTCGAGGTCTTTCAAACGGTCTGCCAGATCTTTGAATATATGATGTCTGGGAGTAATATCTATGGTTGCTGATTCGATGTTGGATCCAGCATTTTTGTGTGGGTCTAAGGAATTATCAATCGTTTGTGGTTTTAGGGGTGGTTCTTCGGGCGCAGCAATGGTGATGGTCCATCCTCTTCATTGGTGGGGTTTTTGTTGATTGGTCCATGTGCAAGGTGAAGTAACAGATGAGTGAGAAAGCTCCAAACGGCTCCCAGTAAATGTAAACTCCATCCATAAGCGGTATGTAAGGCATATCCATGAATAGTTGTGTCAACAACGATTTTTATAACGCGGATGATTGCTATGATACCGAATATGCCTGCGGTTACGGAACCAAATGTGACGAATCCACTCCATACTCGGGAAGCGGCGTTCTCTGCTATTTTATTGAGAGAAGCTTCATCCAGCAAGTTGTACATGGAGACTGCATCTGTGTTGATGGAATAGCCAGTGATTCCTCTAGCAATTGTGTTGAGTAGTGCAGGTTTCTCTGCGGGGAACATAATGTGATCCCTCAGCTTCTCTATATCCTTCTTGGAGTATATTCCGCTGATGGCAAGGGGTCCTGGCGTCAAGTAATCCCAGGATAGGGTTGTCAGTGGCCCTAATTGTTGAGGGGGTAATTGTCTCACTTGAGGTTCAGGTGTGAATTGAATCCAAGTATTTTCGATGCGATATATCGTAGGTAGTTCGTAACTACATTCCTTTTGATTCCCGAAGTTAGTGATTATTCGAGATTTAGGGGTAAGAAATAAGGAAGTATTACGTACAGTTACTGGTAATTCTGTGTAACATTCCTCTGTTTTTCTTACTGTGACCTCCACTGGTATGCATTTAACAATATGCGTAACTTCTCCAGTTGGGACTGCCATATAGCCCGGTCCTTTCATGAGTTGATATGCGAATTCGTCAGGTTGAAGAGTAGCGAAAGACAAGGCATTTGTTATTACCTGTCTTTCTATTTCGCATTTCTGCTGCATCACATTATGATACAGTGAGGTCATCTGGTGTCGGATATGTTTCTCTACATATACGAATTTTGAGTTCATATATGCAAAAATGTCCAAGTTGTCCACGGAAATGATATCCCGACTGGCGAAGGTATCTCCCTTCTTGGTTTCGAAGATGAAAAGTTTAGGATGCTCTGTGC
>NW_021849466.1:28698-29750 GCF_003651465.1 Formica exsecta
GCTCTTCCTTTGTGAACGACTGAGACGTGTGAGTGCATTCCACAGTGGTAGATTACCCGTGATATAATAACCTTGCATTGAATAACTTCTGCATGGTTATAGTCAGAAAGTTGCAAAAGTTGGACATAAGTTTCACTTGTGTTGGGCTTTCGATAATCGAGGTTGCATTCACCAACATCGAGCAGCGATATTGAAGTAACATTAAGGTGTTGTTCGCCACAATCGAACCCAATTAAAGCGTAAATTGGATTTACAAGGATAAGTATTGCGAAGTGTTTTAACATTTCTGCAATTTATAATATGCGTATATAATTTTCTATGTTTTGTATTTTAATATTTATAATATAATATAACGCGTTTATATAATAATAATAGATACTAAATTTAACTAAGTAGGATAGACGAAGGATGTCTAGGGCACGGTATGTGCTCCGTAGACGAAGGATGTCTAGGGCACGGTATGTGCTTAGTAGACGAAGGATGTCTAGGACATGGTATGTGTTCCGTAGACGAAGGATGTCTAGGGCACGGTATGTGTTCAGTAGACGAAGGAAATTCGGGAAAAGGGTGGAGTGTCACCAGGGCAATGAAGCTCGGCAACCGGGTTTCAAGGGTTGGACCACGTCCGAATGACAACAGCAGAATAGCCGCTAAGCAAAATCTAAATTTGTCTAGTATTGATAATAATAATAGTAAGAATAATAGGGATGTTTCAAGTGATTGCAGGAAGATAGATTGTGGATTATTAAAGTTGACTGACTAGGAAACTGTCAGCAACGTGCAAATGCTTGACAGGGATTTCTTTTATTATTAAAAGTGACGGAATAGGAACTGAGGTAGTGGTTTGGGGCAAATGGGCTGTCAGTCAATTGTTGAAATAATCTTGAGAATATAAGGGGTGTTAGTAATTGCGGGTACTTACTGCGTTGTAGCAAGTAATCTTTCTTTTAGCTCAATGTACTTTATACTTGCTTAAAGCCTTTCCTTTCTCATATACATACCTCGGTCGTGGATGAGATAGGCTAGGTTGACGTAGACAGGTGTATGTTCAA
>NW_021849466.1:30327-30844 GCF_003651465.1 Formica exsecta
TCGATTAAAACGGATTTAAAAAAATGTAATCCGAATCGATCGGGATTTCTGCACCGAAAATGCGGTATTAAAACTGATTGAAAATAGTCAAATCGAATTTAGTACGCTTCAGGCGAGGTTAATGTTGGATGATATATCTCCACCTCAATCCGAAATTATACGATTTCATAAAGTTATAATTAAACCTGTTTTAATGCAATTGAATTCGAATTTACCATAGTCAATCCATAGGTATAAATAATCCCTTTTAATAAAAAATTTTATCATTTCGCAGATGAAAAGTAAATTGATTTTATGTAGTGTGAAGTCGGACTTGCTGTTATCATGAGTCACAATCAATTATTGAATCGGTGTTTCTACAATTGAAACAGACTCAGTTGTTAAAAACAAATATACGATTTCACCGCAGAGGGTCCTTATATCCCCGCTTGACCGCTTTCTACTTCCAGGTTGGCTCGCTCGACCTTCGCCGCGTAGCGGCGCCGCCCGGGACTACGCGCGGACGCGCGAGCGCGTG
>NW_021849466.1:32676-33127 GCF_003651465.1 Formica exsecta
TTTCTCATATACATACCTCGGTCGTGGATGAGATAGGCTAGGTTGACGTAGACAGGTGTATGTTCAAAGTCTTTATTCTTGACTTATACAGGTTGAGCTTATGAATCTATCTGACTGACTGATTGAAAATGAAAGACACGCGGTTGCGTCTGAGAGACTGAGACTAAGACGGTAAGAGACTAAGAGAATATTACTGTATAATGAAAGACACGCATATAGTTATGCGTTGGAATGATCGGCGAGACTGACACTACTACTACTACTGATACTACCGGTACTACTGGCTTGACGGTAAAAATCTACATCTTATATACTATTGAGAACCAAGAGCGTTGCGAGCCGTGTGCAGATCATTCTGAGAATTTAGTTTACGTTCTGGAAATTCATTACGGTGAAAGTTTTCTATGGAAATCTATGACGAAAATATTTCTAAGTATTGCCCATCGATTAG
>NW_021849466.1:34060-34491 GCF_003651465.1 Formica exsecta
TGAAAATCTGCATCTTATATACTATTGAGAACCAAGAGCGTTGCGAGCCGTGTGCAGATCGTTCTGAGAATTTAGTTTACGTTCTGGAAATTCATTACGGTGAAGATTTTCTATGGAAATGTATGACGAAAATATTTCTAAATATTGCCCATCGATTAGTGGTAAATCTTTATCGATTGTTTATGTCTTGGCGTCTTTGTCGCGGATCTATTGGAGCCGCCATGGATCTGCACGCCTGCTTATCGCTCGCTGTCTCGGATAGTTTTACAATAGTATAATACGAGAAACTATAGTATAATATGGAAAAACTATAGTGTAGTACGGGAAACTATAGTATAAACTATAAGGTAATATGAAAAAGTTACATTAATATTATTAGCTTTATAGAGTCACTTGTTAAATTTGTTCCATGTCTGGTAATTAATTTGGAA
>NW_021849467.1:0-186 GCF_003651465.1 Formica exsecta
GATCGCTATGTACGCAAGTTTTTTTCAATCGGAACGACTTAGTTATGTGCTTGTAAGTGAAATTTGCTTAAAATTTACAAAACATATTAAGAAAATTGAGGAACAACGCTTCGCGGCTTACAGAGCAAAGATCGCTATGTACGCAAGTTTCCTTCGTTCGGAACGACTTAGTTACGTGCCTGTAAG
>NW_021849467.1:13819-14391 GCF_003651465.1 Formica exsecta
TTAGTTACGTACCTGTGAGTGAAATATGCCGAAAATTTTCATATCACATTAAGAAAATTGAGGAACAACGCTTCTCGGCTCACAGAGATACGATCGTTATGTACGCAAGCTTCCTTTGTTCGGAACGACTTAGTTACGTGCCTGTAAATAAGATTTGCCGAAAATTTTCATAACACATCAAGAAAATTTAGGAACAACCCTTCTCGGCATACAGAGCAAAGATTGCTATGTACGCAAGTTTTTTTTCAATCGAAACGACTTTGTTACGTACCTGTAAGTGAGATTTGCTTAAAATTATCAAAACACATCAAGGAAATTGAAGAAAAACGCTTCTCGGCTCACAGAGCAAAGATCGCAATGTACGCAAATATCCTTCGTTCGGAACAACTTATTTACGTGCTAGTAAGTGAGATTTGATAAAAATTTTGAAAACACTTCAAGGAAATTGAGGAACAACGCTTCTCGGCTAACAGAGCTAAGATCGCTATGTACGCAAGTTTCCTTCGTTTCGAGCGACTTAGTCACATAGCTAAGATGGAAGTGTATGCAAGTTTCCTTTTTTCGGAACGACT
>NW_021849468.1:0-212 GCF_003651465.1 Formica exsecta
CCTGCCACAGATCGTCGTATCCGCGTACTATAACACGTCTACATGGGAAATTTTTTCTTGCTGGAGCATACAATTCTTCCACGAGCAGCTGTTTTTCAGAGGTCTTTTGCGACATATTTGATCGAGGCATAATTTGCACTAATGAGATAATTCGTCCACGTATATTTTTTATATATCTTTCTTCTCCTGCGCTGAATTAGATGTAGTCTGCG
>NW_021849469.1:0-233 GCF_003651465.1 Formica exsecta
CCTGGAGATTCAGCACTGTTGTGTAATGTGGGTACGAAGATTCCCAAAGATTCCAATCAACGTTTCTTTCGGCTGGATATAGAGCGGCGACCACCGCCCACGCGAAACACGCATTGTCTTTGGATTGCACGTTTATCACTGCTCTCTTCATTATTATTTTTCGCGGTAATTTAATTTGGCACCCCGCACGCATTGGATTATATTTATTTATATTTACAGTTAAATCGAGGATT
>NW_021849470.1:0-756 GCF_003651465.1 Formica exsecta
CCTCTCGTCTTACAATATCGCTCGCACGCTTTGAGAGACCTGCGTTCTTCCAGAAAGCTCGCCGAACAGTGCCGAGCGAGAGTCCTGCAGGAGACACGCCGGCGCGATAAATCGCTATCGCGCCACTTGTGGCGCTTTCGCATTACGCAGGGCCGTCCTGCGATCCTTGCGATCCTTGTGGTCGTCACGGCCGTATCGGTGGGCTCACCGCCCCGAAATTTCTAAATTCGATGGCTGCTTGACTGGCAGATGCGGAATTCCGGCAGCGTCCGATCGGCTCTCTTTCCTATCTTGTAGAATAGGTCCATGGTCGAGAGTCCTCTCGCCGCTCCGTCCTTGGGACTCCCTCGCTTCGCGCGGGTGGAGTGGCCGTCCCTTCGGCCGGGTCCTTCCGGCCCTCTGTTCCTATCGTAATAATACAAAATTATCGGCAGCGATGTGTGTTAGCCACCAAGAATGTAGTTAATAAAAAAACTACGACCTGACGTCTCTCGCTCCTTGAAAGTCTCGGACTCCCGCTCTCGGCCGCTCCTCTTCCTACTTCCTTCCTCTCTGCCGGATGGGATCCCACCGCTCGACCTTGCGCCGACAACCATTTTGCGGGCTCATTTCAAGCTTACAGTTTCGATAAATATTACTACCAAAGGTCGGATCTTGTTGATCCGACGATTGGGTCACTCTCTCCCTAAATAGAGAGGACGCAGGCCCCCAAAAAACCGCCCCCGATCGGGTCATTCGACCCTTGTGACGGACGTC
>NW_021849471.1:0-1873 GCF_003651465.1 Formica exsecta
CCGTTAGGTATAAGGCCCGTTAGTAATAAATCTCTAGTTCTAATCTCGCCGTCCGCAAGTAAAACCGGAACGATTGCACGCCGCACTTGTCTTGCGCTTCTCACCGCTTTGCGACCATTGCTTCGCGCCTGCGCGTTACGCAGATCCTGCTACCAGCGACCGCCTTCACCGCACGCTATCGCCAGACCCTGCACGCTGTATCCATCTTTCTCTAGCTGAATAAACTATCTCTTTCTACCTATACTGTGTCTCGTAAGCTTGAGTCTCCCCTCCTCTCGAACCCGGACACCGATGAGCCGATCCGAGCGTCGAGCGAGGTGACCGCGTTACATATCTATGGAAATTATCAATAAAAAATATCACAAAGATCGTGTTCACAAATCGGAGAAACGACAAAAATATATTAGTTGCGTTTTCACGAGAATGGGCGATGGAGGGGCCCATTCTATATTTTCAATATTCAGAATATTTTATTATTTTATCGCGATCGAGAAAGACCTTTTTGAAAGTAAATAATCAACACATTGTGAAATTGTGTTAAATTATATACAATAAAGACAGATACACATTTATGTTTTATTGTTATCTCTCTATATGCTTATTGTTGATCCACGGTCTTAGATAAGCGTATATGAGACAATAGAACAATAGAAATATGTTATCTGATTCATATAAACACAATTTGAAATTGCTTTTTCTAATATACATAAATCAAGCATTGTGTCGATAACGGCGGATCTAAAATTATCGGTATTATCGATAATCTTAGTCGGTATTATCGACAATTTTAGTTCCATTTAAATGAGGGCGCTATGCCCTCGGAGTTCGGTAATCAATCCAGGATCCCCTTAAAATAAATATTTGGATGTGATCTTGCTAATCCTATCAATAAAATCAGATCTATGTTTTCACCAATGATGACAACAGAATTGTATTATGAGGATATGTTGATGGCAGAAATAAATAAAGACAGAAATTGACGAGACATTGTCCTTTACTGGGGTCAACGAAGAAATCGAATTAAATGACAACTATGAGATTCCTTCTACGAGTACAGAAAAAATAGATGTCAATCAACCTGGACCATCAAAACGGAGCCGTTTCCAATAATTTAAAAATATATTGCGAGTGTGGATTAGAAAGGCCTACTAGGGATACCACATTAAAAAGAAATGCCCCGATAATTCTACCTCATGATAGTGTGGAAATGAGTCAGTTAATAGTTAATTTATGGTATAATCGATAGTCAACAATATCGACATGGAATTATTAATTAATAATTTTTAGAAATCCGGGTAAAAGCAAGCATTTTCAAAAATTTGCGAGATATTGTCCGCTTTACGTCGCTGTAGGTCGAAAACTATCTAATCTACAAAAAAAAGTTTCAGACAAAAGTAGTAGAAAATTTTCTCTTCTATAATATTGATAATAACTATTTTCGTCGTAAGACCAACCGAAAGAGAGATATTTCAAAAAAACCATTTTTTTGGCCCATTTTTTTAATATGGCGGCTCGAGCGGCGGGGCGCCAAAGTCGAGAACTCAGGAAATCATTTAAAACCCAAAACTGCGTGACCCTCTTAAATTTCAAAACTCCTGGATTTAATGTAATCAAATCGCCTTTTTTCGTCTCTATTGACTGAGTTACCAGAGTAACCACGAATCGAACATTGGGCTGCCGACATGAGACACAGAGCGAAACATCGTATAAATTCGCCACCCCTCCACCTCTAAATTACTATTTAAAAAAATAAGTTTAATTGAATAATTTTTTTTCCTCCTTTTTGTCTTGTTTCTTATTTAAATCAAAACTTTCCAAAGAATGTTTCATTCTTTTAAATCATCAACCCGTTTCGGTAATAAGTCTTAGAAAA
>NW_021849471.1:19768-19981 GCF_003651465.1 Formica exsecta
TACCTCGGGCCAAGGTTGTACTTGGCCCCGTCGGGTTGAACCGACTCCTGTCACGACCGCTCCACGGGATGAGGTTGAACTCAGCCCCGCCGGGTTGAACCTGCTCCTACCTACCTCGGGCCAAGGTTGTACTTGGCCCGGTCGGGTTGAACCGACTTCCGTTGCTTAGGCAGCGCTCGACGTGGCACTCGAGCCTGCCGGCAATACCTGGCC
>NW_021849472.1:0-211 GCF_003651465.1 Formica exsecta
TTATAATATGTAAACCACTATCGAACGGCTATTGAACGGCTATTGGACGGCTATCGAATGGCTACCGAACGGTTTTGGACGGCTATCGAACGGCTATCGAACGGCTTTGAACGGCTATTGAACGGCTATCGAACGGATATTGAACGGCTTTAAACAGCTATCAAATGGCTTTGAACGACAAAACAATTATTTATACACCATTCAAATATTT
>NW_021849473.1:0-6468 GCF_003651465.1 Formica exsecta
ACGCCCTCCCGCTGACTCTTCCTTTATTTGAGTCTGAACGTAACATTTGAGAAAACTGAATAATTGCAGTGATGCTTTATGGAAACGTTGAAAGTGATCCTTATTGCCGGCTTATCCCAACATGGGAACAATCGTTGGACCTCAATCGTCGGGAAATGTGTTTTTTCCCATGATCTACGATATTTTAACCCAGCAAACACGGATATATAATGGTTATATTATCATAATAAAACGAAATGTAACACGCAATATAACACAAATGTATTATGTTATATACTCGTTAGGAGTAATTTCCTACTCACATAAGTTACAGTCATATAACATTAATGTAACATATAGATAACATGTTATGTAATCTTCGAAAAAGTTATTGAATGGTTATATAACATGTATAAAAATTTGGAAAAAGTTATATAACTATAATTTGAATTAAACAATTGTGTTATAATGTTGTTACTAAATAGTTATATATTTGTAATGTAGTTTATATTAAAAATAATTGTTTTACAGACTTGTTACAAACGCGAATACTAAATCAAATTTTTTAATTAATTTCAAGCAAAATAAATGTACTTTCACTTGGAATTAATTAAAAAATTTGATATTGTATTTGCGTTTGTAACAAGTATGTGACAAATAAAATTTCTATTACATGTCTTGTGAGGTGCAAATAATAATATATTTGTTTTTATATAAACAAAATTCTTTTATTGATACACTTGACCAGTATGTATATATAAAATATAAATATATATTCCAGAGAGTATATATATAATATAAATATAAAAATATTTATTCTAAGTAATACCAAAATTACAACTCTCTTCTTGCCCTAAGTTTCAATAAGGTTGCTGAACACATGACAAAATTGTATATATATTCTTTCTTTATATTGTAAAGAACTAAATAAACAGAATATAAAATATATGGCAACATATAAATATATTTATACGAGAATGACGAAAGCGCATACGACACGAGCAAATTAAACGACAAAAAATGAGCGAGCGATCGACACAAGCGTAAACTACACGTGCGAAAGTAACAACAGCAGCGCGAATGGTCTATGAGTACCGCGACACGACACGAGCGAGAATACGACACGAGATAATATGATACGAGAAATTATGATCGATTGTTACCGACCAGCTCGAAACGTCGTCAGCGGCAGACTGAATAACGACGGAAAAGAATCGCGGTCGACCGATTTCCATAATAGGATATTTTCGGCACCAAACGTTCGAGAATCTAGGTGCTTGTCACACTTTTTCTTTGTTATGATCACGCGATCACGCGCCGATCGGCTGATCGCGACGATGTTTATTCTCGCTCGTGGTTTGATTGCGGCTCTTGCCGTTCAGATTTGTCGGTTGAATTTACAGTTTGAATTTATCGATTAAATTAAACGTTTCAATCTTGAACAGTTACATAACTATAATTTGAATTAAACAATTGTATTATAATGTTGTTACTAAATAGTTATATATTTGTAATGTAGTTTGTTACTAAATAGTTATATATTATATTAAAAATAATTGTTTTACAGACTTGTTACAAACGCGAATACTAAATCAAATTTTTTAATTAATTTCAAGCAAAATAAATGTACTTTCACTTGGAATTAATTAAAAAATTTGATATTGTATAAAATAACTCGAAAAGTACTTTATGAAAAAATACTGTATTATAGTGTTTTGGAAAGCTCTCGACATAAGCTATAAGAATATGCAATAAAAAATAGGGAATTTCATTTAAGAAATTAAAGGCGTCCTTGACTTGACCTTAAGGAGATCCAAAAGTGACGGCCGAACTCCGACGGGTTAGCGCCCTCATCCAAGCGTAACTAAAATTATCGATAATACCGACCGAAATTATCGATAATATCAATAATTTTAGTTCCGCTGTTACCGATATGAATATTTTTGCATGTTCTATGCATATTTGAAAGAGAATTGTGTTCAATATGTTGAAATCGGACAACATCGTGTATTTCTACTGCTCCATTGCCTCGCACGCATATCTATGCGTATAGATAACAGTATAATATAGACTGTCTGCCTTTATCACATATTTGAAAATAATTTCACATTGTTCATACGGGCTATGTGTCTTCCCATATATCTTCCAAGAGGAATAACATTTGGTTAAGTGTTATATATATAATTGTGTATATATATATGTATATGTATAATATGTACATAGACGTATACAGATGTATGTGTATGATATATATACATATATTCTGAATATTATCATGTAACTTTCTATAAGTTGCGATCTATGCAACGCAGCTAATTTTTTTCAATCGATATAATCAATGGATATATAACAACAATGTATTATTTATACAAATATATATTATATTGTCTTTTTTTTGTTCGTATACATAAATGTTTATATATTTGTAATAAACATTTATAATACATTGTTTGTCTCCATCGCAACAGAATAATATATCGCCTCTGGCATATATTTTTTAACACACATGCAAATCGCATCTAGTGTGAAATAACAACCAGCTCACGAATTGATCGCCTCTGGCATATATTTTTTAACACACACGCAAATCGCATCTAGTGTGAAATAACAACCAGCTCACGAATTGATCGCCTCTGGCATATATTTTTTAACACACACGCAAATCGCATCTAGTGTGAAATAACAACCAGCTCACGAATTGATCGCCTCTGGCATATATTTTTTAACACACACGCAAATCGCATCTAGTGTGAAATAACAACCAGCTCACGAATTGATCGCCTCTGGCATATATTTTTTAACACACACGCAAATCGCATCTAGTGTGAAATAACAACCAGCTCACGAATTGATCGCCTCTGGCATATATTTTTTAACACACACGCAAATCGCATCTAGTGTGAAATAACAACCAGCTCACGAATTGATCGCCTCTGGCATATATTTTTTAACACACACGCAAATCGCATCTAGTGTGAAATAACAACCAGCTCACGAATTGATCGCCTCTGGCATATATTTTTTAACACACACGCAAATCGCATCTAGTGTGAAATAACAACCAGCTCACGAATTGATCGCCTCTGGCATATATTTTTTAACACACACGCAAATCGCATCTAGTGTGAAATAACAACCAGCTCACGAATTGATCGCCTCTGGCATATATTTTTTAACACACACGCAAATCGCATCTAGTGTGAAATAACAACCAGCTCACGAATTGATCGCCTCTGGCATATATTTTTTAACACACACGCAAATCGCATCTAGTGTGAAATAACAACCAGCTCACGAATTGATCGCCTCTGGCATATATTTTTTAACACACACGCAAATCGCATCTAGTGTGAAATAACAACCAGCTCACGAATTGATCGCCTCTGGCATATATTTTTTAACACACACGCAAATCGCATCTAGTGTGAAATAACAACCAGCTCACGAATTGATCGCCTCTGGCATATATTTTTTAACACACACGCAAATCGCATCTAGTGTGAAATAACAACCAGCTCACGAATTGATCGCCTCTGGCATATATTTTTTAACACACACGCAAATCGCATCTAGTGTGAAATAACAACCAGCTCACGAATTGATCGCCTCTGGCATATATTTTTTAACACACACGCAAATCGCATCTAGTGTGAAATAACAACCAGCTCACGAATTGATCGCCTCTGGCATATATTTTTTAACACACACGCAAATCGCATCTAGTGTGAAATAACAACCAGCTCACGAATTGATCGCCTCTGGCATATATTTTTTAACACACATGCAAATTGCATCTAGTGTGAAATAACAACCAGCTCACGAATTGATCGCCTCTGGCATATATTTTTTAACACACATGCAAATCGCATCTAGTGTGAAATAACAACCAGCTCACGAATTGATCGCCTCTGGCATATATTTTTTAACACACATGCAAATCGCATCTAGTGTGAAATAACAACCAGCTCACGAATTGATCGCCTCTGGCATATATTTTTTAACACACATGCAAATCGCATCTAGTGTGAAATAACAACCAGCTCACGAATTGATCGCCTCTGGCATATATTTTTTAACACACATGCAAATTGCATCTAGTGTGAAATAACAACCAGCTCACGAATTGATCGCCTCTGGCATATATTTTTTAACACACATGCAAATTGCATCTAGTGTGAAATAACAACCAGCTCACGAATTGATCGCCTCTGGCATATATTTTTTAACACACATGCAAATTGCATCTAGTGTGAAATAACAACCAGCTCACGAATTGATCGCCTCTGGCATATATTTTTTAACACACATGCAAATTGCATCTAGTGTGAAATAACAACCAGCTCACGAATTGATCGCCTCTGGCATATATTTTTTAACACACATGCAAATTGCATCTAGTGTGAAATAACAACCAGCTCACGAATTGATCGCCTCTGGCATATATTTTTTAACACACATGCAAATTGCATCTAGTGTGAAATAACAACCAGCTCACGAATTGATCGCCTCTGGCATATATTTTTTAACACACATGCAAATTGCATCTAGTGTGAAATAACAACCAGCTCACGAATTGATCGCCTCTGGCATATATTTTTTAACACACATGCAAATTGCATCTAGTGTGAAATAACAACCAGCTCACGAATTGATCGCCTCTGGCATATATTTTTTAACACACATGCAAATCGCATCTAGTGTGAAATAACAACCAGCTCACGAATTGATCGCCTCTGGCATATATTTTTTAACACACATGCAAATCGCATCTAGTGTGAAATAACAACCAGCTCACGAATTGATCGCCTCTGGCATATATTTTTTAACACACATGCAAATCGCATCTAGTGTGAAATAACAACCAGCTCACGAATTGATCGCCTCTGGCATATATTTTTTAACACACATGCAAATCGCATCTAGTGTGAAATAACAACCAGCTCACGAATTGATCGCCTCTGGCATATATTTTTTAACACACATGCAAATCGCATCTAGTGTGAAATAACAACCAGCTCACGAATTGATCGCCTCTGGCATATATTTTTTAACACACATGCAAATCGCATCTAGTGTGAAATAACAACCAGCTCACGAATTGATCGCCTCTGGCATATATTTTTTAACACACATGCAAATCGCATCTAGTGTGAAATAACAACCAGCTCACGAATTGATCGCCTCTGGCATATATTTTTTAACACACATGCAAATCGCATCTAGTGTGAAATAACAACCAGCTCACGAATTGATCGCCTCTGGCATATATTTTTTAACACACATGCAAATTGCATCTAGTGTGAAATAACAACCAGCTCACGAATTGATCGCCTCTGGCATATATTTTTTAACACACATGCAAATTGCATCTAGTGTGAAATAACAACCAGCTCACGAATTGATCGCCTCTGGCATATATTTTTTAACACACATGCAAATTGCATCTAGTGTGAAATAACAACAATCATTTTTTGCGTATATAGTCCTTCAAAAGCTAAAATCTTCTATCTCTGTTTTACATAATCTTTTGTACAAAAACAAGACAATTGTTAATCTGTAGAAATTGTGTTTGATTTTACTAAACATTTCTTAAAGATTAAGGGCTATTCGACGATGCGTCGCGAAGATCCTCGTTGGCAATTGCAAAACGTTTATGATTCAATTAGTATCAAATTAGCTCAATAGTTATTGAATTGCAAATGCTTTGCAACTGGCGAGGCATTTGCGATACATTGTGGAATGGCCCTTAATTTTTAGGAAATATTTGATATGTTGTTTATAATAGCTACAAATATTTTAAGATGTTTAGTAACATCTTAAAATCCTGCTTTTCTATCAAACTCTGAATTCGTTATAACCTTATAGTCTTATGGCTTCAGCACACAGGACGCGGAAACGCTTGCCGCGTGGCAAAAAGCAACGCGGTAGCCAATTAATTTGCTGCTTTTCTGTAAAAGCGAAAGAATGATTGGTTATCGCGTCGCTTCTTGTCGCGCGGCAAGCGTATCCGCGTCCTGTGTGCTGAAGCTATTACAATATATTATATTACTATCATATATTTTCCCCAAACTGTGTTTTGATATCTTTATTAAATCCCAAGATAATCTGGCTAATAGTTTTAAAATTGAGACTCTGTATCAAATATGATAAAACATGCTGTTTTAATACGTACTCTTAGTTTTACACGCTCGATGTACATAATTGTCACTTTCTTCTTCTTCACTGTTATACCGATTGTACAAGGCATGCTGCCTATTGCCACGTCCCAATTTGTCTTTGTCGGTTGTTTGGTAGTTGGAGTCAGTTGCACTTTTCCTTGCAGATTCCAAAGATGCTATAATAAAAAAATAGATATACTTATATTAAGTTGCACGTGCATTAATAATAATGTCGGTTGTTGAGTCAGTTGCACTTTTCCTTGCAGATTCCAAAGATGCTATAATAAAAAAATAGATATACTTATATTAAGTTGCACGTGCTGCACGTGCA
>NW_021849473.1:8107-11385 GCF_003651465.1 Formica exsecta
ATAATAATAATAATAATAAAGCATTATAATTAATATTTTCTGCTTTAACTTAAATGACTTAATAGTATAATATATAATATAATCATAATATACATATAAGATATAAATGCATAAGTATACTTACTACAATGTTTTATGACATCAACTTTATACTTATTCCAAGTTTCTAAGTTCGGACTTGCGTAGTTTGCGATTAGAGATGCAGCATTTGCTGTCCGTGGCGGCCACAAGCACTTATGTTGTTGATTGTCATCTAGTATAAGCCACGATGTTGGTATTTCTGAGTAAGAATGATCTATAAGAAACTTGACAACGGAATATTTTTTTCCTGTAGTTTCGCCATAATCCATTTTTTCTATAAAAGAAAACAGTATATATGTTAATTTTTTCACAAATTAAAATATGTATGTACATCTAATCACATTAATTATATCTTATTGACAAAAACATTGGTCAAAAAAATTGATTGCTTTAATACAAAATTGTAATATCACATTTGATATCATGTAATATAAAAGTTTTCTTTTTTAATAAATAAAAAAGTAAGAAAAATTTTTGTAAACAAATAATTCTTTTATATGTTAATAGTTATCGATCAATCAAGATTATAATTTTATGCATTTAAGTACATAAAGTATTGCAAAATTAAAAAATTAAATATTAATATTTAATTGTAAATACTCGACTCACCTTACAAATGTTTGTTTAATTTCATTTGAATATTTGCGCCTTTCCAAATATGCAAATTAAAAAGTATTTTCACTAAGACAAAGGAGTACATTGTAATGACATTCATATTACATTATTTAAAATACATTTTTGATTGTTTGCCAAAGTACGGAAAATTAAATAAAAATATTTAATTATTAACTATGAAAACAGCATCTAATTATTAGTATATAGAAGCGGTATTGTTATATAACAATCAGCCTGATTCATGTATTTCAATATTAAACATTTTTGTTTTATTGCATTGAGTGGAACCGTTACAATTTCTGAAGCAGTTGTGCTTGAAATGACAAATATACCAAGTTTTTCAGAAGCACATGGCACAATAAATAAAGATTCCGGATTTAAAAGACGTTTTGCGCGGAAAAATAATATACCTTCCTCTTGTATTATATCCAAAATAAAAACTACAGAATTATCGTTAAGCAAAGCACATTTATCATTCTCAGTTATTGCAATTTTAAAGTTTTCATATTGAAAATATGAAATTTTTGCTTTATTTGTATATATAACAACCTAATAATTTACGATCGGGTATTGTATAATTGGTTGTTGTAATTCTTCAAATATGCGATTTGATAATTCTTCTAAGGGTTTTCCACATTGATGCAATTTCTTTTTAATCTTTTGCATATTATTTTCGTATTTAAAGCAACTGAAATTATCAAGACAACCAAAGTTTTTTACATCATTAACAATATGAAGAAGGTTATGAACATTATGTGATAGATATTGTTCACCGTAAATAGTACCGTAATTGGATACAAAATATAATAGTAAAGAATGTGCATAAGCAAAAAATGTCTCATTTGTACATATTTGTGGATTTGCCATTATTCTAATCGTAAGACTAAGAGAAAGAAAGTGATTATACCAAATTGAAGGAATGGTTGACTGCAAAATTACTATTCCAGTATACAACAAAAATTGGCGCAATTCCGTGGCTTTCCATTTATCAATATCAACTAAAGTTCTGGGCTTTCTAGCAAATTCATATGAAATGTTTTGTTTAATATTCATTAAATATTGTGAAATTGAATCAATACTTTCTGTACTCAATCTGTTTTGTTTATTTCCTTTGATCCATAATTACAACAACCGTTTCATAACACCCAAGTAAACAAGGTGCATATAATCGAGCGGAATTTGTGAAACCATTCCGATGGAAAGCTTTTCCGATACAGAATCGCCTGTGTGATGTTCAATTTGAATTCGATTCTTAAACGAGTCATCTGTACGTAAAATGTTATTAATTTCAGGAAAAATTACTCTATTATGTATGAAGTCGCCTTCTTGTATACATTTGGAACACGAAAAATATCCTGTGTGACCTTTTGTGTACGTTATAAATGATTTAGCTGGAGCATCGCAAAGTATTGCGTTAATATTTACTTTATATTTCTTGTTATCAACAATTATGCCATTTTCAGAAAGAAACAGAAATTCGTTAACAAAACTGCTAAGAAAATCATTCGCATCGCTCGGCTTACACATACCATGATATATACCAATTACGAATGGCAATGTACGAATACCGATATCTTCAATAGATGCCATGATAGGCCAGAATTGGCTACTAGACCTTATCGAAATTGGTAAGCCGTCTACATTTATATTAATTTTAATTTCATTTGTCTTAATAAATTGGGAGTAAATTTCTATAGATCGTTCCAGAGCAGAAGTAAGGCCAAAATGTGCATAACGACCATTACCCATATGTTTTATGTTTACGGATGCGTTACGTGGTGTATTAACTAAAACTCTAACATCACTAGGCAATTCAGTATGACCGTGCTTTCTTAATATTCTCAGTAACTTATTAGCAATATTGTGAGGAACATTACGTTCTATAATTAATTTCTCTAAGTCTCCCCGTAAGCTTAGCTCATTATTGCACTTATTATTATCTATCAATGCAGGTATATTAGTTTTCTCATCAAAAGTACATATATCATTGTTTTCAAGCTGAAAATCTATTGATAATTCCTCCGATTGGTCTGTATCGTTGAATAATGTACTATCCGTGCAAAAATTTTCTGAATTTATGTTAATATTAGCCGCTTCTTCTATTACATTAGATGCTAAATTTGATAAAGTGGAATATGAAGTAGAATTTGGACTATGTATTATAATAAAATCGAATCTTCATTACGTAAATCTCGATTAATAATCTGATTCCTTCGTCTTTGTGTTGTTGTGCCTCTGTGGAAGCACAGAGATTTTTGGGGATCGTTGGCCAAATTAGAACTGGGAAGTTCGGGATCGTTCAGGGTCTTCTCTCCGTTTGTACCAAACTTGTAGTCGTATTTGAATAAAATCCTTTTATTTGAAGATATCAGCTTTAATTCTTCCTTTCTTTCTCGCTCTACAACTGTGTATTGGGAATTTATTTCTATACAATTTTTTAAATTGCTTTTTGTTATTCTAAGATAAGTTAATTTTTCCTTATCTATTGCATTTATTTTATTATTTATTTCTGTTACGGTAAATATGTTATTATTCAGCGGTACGGGAAATGTAATTACATTTATAATATCGTAACTCGGTTG
>NW_021849474.1:0-6273 GCF_003651465.1 Formica exsecta
AAATTTAAATTTTCTATATTTTCGATCGTTTCTAATACCGTACGCACTTTCCCCCGCAAACTAGCAGCTAACACCATAGATTGTGTTGCATCATCCCACTTGTTCGCTCGCGCAATGAGAGAAAATTGAGAGAGAAACTCCCGCATCGGTACTCTACCATCAAATGTATCGGGTTTCAATTTTATTCCCAACTCCGCGCGCATGTTAACCTCCCCCGCGTCTCCCGTGTTTCCGCCCTGCGAATTCCCGGCTCTTAAAATTGAGGGACTTAGCTCGTTTCCTTGTCGCAAGAGTTCATCTTCTAATTGCCGCAGCCTCGCCGTGAGCTCCGTCTCCCTCCGTGCTTGCTCCTCACGCATCTTTCGCATCTCCTCAAGTATTGTTCCAAGCGATGCTGTTTCCGGCGCAGACCTCACATCGTCTGTAGGTGGTGTCTCCGCCCTCGCCATCTGTAGATGGTGTCTCCGCCCTCGCTCGGGTTCTCCTTGGTGAATGTACCGTACTCATTGTTTATTTCAGTGTCGATTTCAATCCCGGATGAGCCCCCAAAATGTTGCGCTCCCTGATGGTTTCACTCTCACTCTCGCGCTCACTCACGCCTGAAATGAATACGCACTTGTAAGTAAAAGAACTTTAATAACAAGAACACGTAAAGGAGAATATTGTACAATAAGACAACTCGAATTAGTCGCGGATAGCCAGCCGTCGGAGGAAACGTCCTCACGGCACGACAGCACAGGACCAAATCTAACATGGCGTCCGGAAAACATCCGATCGCGAGACTCAAGATGGCCGATCTCTCCCAAGATGTCCGCCGTTGTTTAACAACAACGCTTAGCAACGTTCTCCCGGAGACGAATACAGCAGATTCATGAATAACCGCCTTAGACGACCCGCAGGCACGCAACAGTATACATATATAACGCTACATAAATTACAATAATGTAAACTGATAATGTTGTTGTGCCTCTAGCCGCTAAGGAAGAGGTCTTTAGGGATTTATACGCAAAGATCTTTAATTTTATAAATTAAATTATTTAAATTTATCTATATGTTTTAACACATTAATATATGATTTTATATAATGTTTAA
Organism: Formica exsecta; assembly: GCF_003651465.1. Lineage (NCBI taxonomy): Eukaryota > Metazoa > Arthropoda > Insecta > Hymenoptera > Formicidae > Formica > Formica exsecta. Next base: position 1,093 of record NW_021849474.1, read on the forward strand.
TTATCTAATGGTCATTTTATGACTAAAACTTATCATCATTTTGTTACTTAGGTTGAGACTTTAAATCCATTTAAATATACTATTTTATATGAATGGCCAAAAGCTGCAGAATTTGTTCGGTTTTTGCTGACAATCTGCTGTCAGATTGTCCTGCGCAGATCTTGCTCGGTTTTTGCCGTCAATTTGCTGTCACGTTATATCAGCAAGCTTTGTCACCAAAACACAAGCTTAATGCGGACACAGATGGCACTGGATTTGTTACCAAGTTTTGAGCGAATTTGATGCCAATTTGGCAACAATTTGTTATCAAATTGCTTACTGGGATCTTACCTGCAGCAGCACGACGTGCATCTTCAGAGGATAACATTACATTTTAAGTGAAGCGAGGGGGGGATTTAAGGCGGGAGGAGGCACGAACCAAGCATCCATCTCTTCCGTGGCAGCGGCACTGTCGTATCTGTGTAGGGCGTTTACACACTTCCTCAGCCCGACAAATAATTGTTAGAAAACAACATTTGCGGGTCTGAAAAAATATGCGAGGTACAAGTGGCTGAATCGGGAATCGAACCCGAGTCTTTCGCTTTCCGGGCAACTGCTCTTACCACTGAGCTATTCAGACCTCGCACCTTACGCCACTCTAACACAGTACATACGACTCCAGAGCGATGTTGGAATCTCGCTCCATGGATGCAGTGCCGATTGCCACGGAGAGACGAAATCCCCAGCACGTCTCCAGAGCGGTCCAAATCATAACGATTGAAAATTGGCGCCCGTAGCCGCTCAGCGATGAGTCTTGACTCGTCACCAGTATGAATGGAAGCCTCCTCATACATTTTATCATTATCTTTATCGTATAAAGAAATTCTCTCCATTTTAACGTGTTTTGTAAAAATCACAGTTGATCACAGTTTTATAATTAACAATAATTATCCTAACCTAACCTAACCTAACCTAACCTAACCTAACCTAACTTAACTTAACTCTTTACTGTTCAACGAAGCGCGCAAAACAATGCATTGTGGGTAAACGCTCACGCCGACCCACCTCTTCAGTGCGAGCGTTGTGAGCGTCATTTGAACAATCTGAAGTTGCTCACTATGGCGAATCCTAAACGCTCGCGGGCGCTAGGTGGAACGGCCTAAGAGGCAACGCGAGCATTGCGAATGTTAAGTGGAACGCACCCGATGTCATTTGTCGAAATCTAGTAAATCTGTTCACTTTTGTAATTTTCACTTTGTTTCAAAGATACACAATCGACCCCCAGCCACAGATGTCTATACTAAACCTAGATCGCTAACTTCGGGCTTTGACATATGAAAAGCTGTGGCCAGCCGGATTTCCGGTTTCGGCCATGACACCTTACAATAAAATGGCGGCGATGCGTGTGTAGTGCGTGTATGTGATACCCGACGTGTGTTAGTGTTTGTGCGTACGTGATACCCGATATTTAAATTGTGAATTTAAATTTACCTTATTATAAATTATTATTGCTTATAATTAATTTATCTATTTATCTTTATTGAATTTTATTTTATTTATTTTCTAATTTTTCATAATTTAAATTTATTTTTTGAATTGTGAATTTGTAATTGTGAAAATTCTGGAAAGATTACACATGCACCGCCGCCATTTTGTTGTAAGGTGTCATGGCCGAATCCGGAAATCCGGCCGGCCACAAGCCACAGCTGTTTTGACGAAGTTAGCGATCTAGTAGTAGTATAGATATCTGTGCCCCCAGCTATAAAGAACAGACTCTATGTTTATAGTTATCTTGCACGATCTGTCGAAAGAAAACTGGTTGTGTGCTTATAATATCATCAAATATCATTTGATATCATCCCGATATCCTGTGAAGATCTATACATCAACGAAATACCTGGTAAAATTACACAGGTTTTGTTGTTTTATGGATTTGACATTTACATGCGCATCCTTGACTAAAAAATTATTTAACAATATGTAATACATATATTAAATAAAGCGAAAAAAATATTGATAAATTTTTTTGACGAAAAACTGCAAAGAATGTAATCTCAAATATCTTCATATGTAATTTTAAAGTAACTCATAAATTACATATAACCTAATTTCAAATATTTGAAGTTATTTTGTGCGGGATAATATTTTAGATTGGAAACATTACACCAAAAAAAAATTCGAAATTCTTAGGAAATTAAAAAATATATGTGCTATATTATATATGAATCAAGTGATAATAAAAATCATCAAATAATAAAAAGGCTTTAGGATACAGTGCGAATAATCAGCATATGGTAATACATTTACAACTATATGTGTTGTAATTTTAGTATAAATTAAAGTGCATCTTCTAAGATATTTTATTTCTTCATGTATATATCTATCTTCTATTATTAATTTTGTATTTTTCTTTTAATGTATATGATTTAGTGTATTTACATTTTTATTATATTGATTTAAAATGAACAATTTGTTATAGCATTTCATGATCATGGAGTGGTTATTTGGCAAGCGTATCACTCCTGAGGAAATGCTCAGAAAGAACCAAAGAGCGTTGAACAAAGCAATGCGAGATTTAGACAGAGAAAAAGTAAGAATGGAACAACAGGAAAAAAAAATTATAGCTGATATAAAGAAACTCGCAAAGGATGGACAAATGGTAATCTAACTTTTATTTTGTTATATAATTATTTAATATCATTTTGATTTTTTTTCAAATTGTAGGATGCTGTGAAAATTATGGCTAAAGATCTAGTTAGGACAAGGCGTTATGTAAAAAAGTTTATGCTGATGAAAGCAAATATTCAAGCAGTGTCCCTAAAAATACAAACCTTACGTTCTCAAAATACAATGGCACAAGCTATGAAAGGGGTGACTAAAGCGATGCAAAATATGAATAAGTGAGTATATCATTTACCAAATACCAATGTATCAACATGTGTGTCATATATTTTTATCACATTATTTATTTTGTATCACTTATATAATTTGTTTATATTTATATAACATTATTAAAGTATTTATTACACATACACATACACTATTTTTATATTCCCAATATTATTACATATAATCTGATCTGCAATTTTTATTTTATTTTTACAGACAATTAAACTTACCTCAAATACAAAAAATATTACAAGAATTTGAAAAGCAATCGGAGATTATGGATATGAAGGAAGAAATAATGAATGATGCAATAGATGATGCAATGGAGGATGAAGGAGATGAAGAAGAAAGGTTATTAATCACAGATTTTATTATACATAAATATTCCTTGTGTCTAAATTGTCACATAATAAAGAATTATTGAACATTTATCAATTAATTGTAGATTAAGAATTATTTATAGGTAATATTTATTATATTATTAAAAAGTGATATATCTATTAATCTTATTTTTACAGTGATGCCATAGTTGCCCAGGTATTGGACGAATTAGGTCTACAGTTGACAGATCAACTCTCTGGACTACCGCAAGCATCTGGATCACTAAGTGTAGCTGGTTCGAAGCAGCCAATTGCTACTGCAGCAGGCAATGAGGAAGGAGGCAATCTTGCGGACGCTGACGCGGATTTACAAGCTCGACTCGAGAATTTGCGACGTGAATAAGTCGACACTTAAAAATAATATTAACTAAGATATTTTAGTTAAATATTATAGTTAAATAATGTACAAAAAATGTAAAAAGAATTGGCTTTATACTGAACATTAGCTTTAAAAGAGTAGCACTAACTAAGTGCTCAAATGCTTGTGTATACTTAATATAAGTATAAATTTAAAACAAATGTCTCAATTGTTTATATACAATTTTTGTTGAATAATTGAGCTTTATATTTTATACGCTTGAATTTTATAACTGCTTCTATAGCGAACATTCTCTATAAATATATAAGTTTCTAATACAGATACATGCAAAAAAAAGCTGTATAATAAAATATATAATATAATAACATGTTTATTCCCATGTTCAATCAATATTCAATCTTTCTTTTTTAACATAACATATCTTACATTTTCTAATTTGTTTTATATTTTGAGAATATTTTCTATCCGTCTCCTTCCTATATATACAGGGTGTCCCAAAGCACCCTTGACAACGCTCGTGAGTAGGTAGAGCACAGTAAACTGAACAGAAAAGTCCTGTACCATTTTTTTATATAACGCGTAATAAAGGAGTTATTATTGAGTAAAGTCGGGCCAATCAGCGCCGACTTTTAGCTGGGCGCAATGAGCCGCGCTCCTAGTAGTATGCGTGAGCGCTCCGCTGCTAGCATAGAATATTCTTATGTATCGTAATAATAGAAATAATTTTTTCTTGCAGTATTTTTACAGGGTGGACAAAATAAAGCGCGACAAATTTTTATCTCCAAAAATATTGTTTCTAGAGAAAAATGTTTCAAATAAAAGTTGCAGTATTTCAAGGGGAACATAAGTTGATGTTATAGAAATGTTTGTTGGTAACGGTTTTCAAGGTTATTTCAAGATCAACTTTATTTTTTGTAATGGAAATCCTTATTTTTTATTGCATATTCTTATATATTGCTCCTTCTTGAGACCTTTTCAAAACACTATAATGAAGTATTTTTTCATTAAGTATTTTTTGTTATTTTATATTTTATATGAATACGATATTTTTAGTACAAGGAAAAATTATTTTTATTATTACGATGCGTAAAAATATTGCATGCTAGCGGCATGCGCGAAGGAAAAACGCCGTCGCGCCGCTGTAACGGCGGAGCGCTCACGCACACTATCAGGCTCGCGGCTCATGCGACGTGCGCCCGGCTAAAGATCAGCGCTGATTGGCCAGACTTTACTCAATAATAACTCCTTTATTAAGCGTTATAAAAAAAAATGATTGAGGATTTTTCGACTCAATTTTTGGTAAGGAATAACTCTATGTACTTAACGGTCTATGTAATATCTCGAAACCTGTAAGTTTTAGAAGGAAACTTTTTAGATAAAAGTTGTTTGGTTCTAAGGTGGAAAGAAGATAGGAATATTATTTAGTTAGATCTTGGGTGGCGTTGTCAAGGTCACATTGAATTTTTTAAATTGAAACCCGTATTTTTTATTGCATATTCTTGTAGCCCTTGTCGAGACCTTTTCAAAATACTATAATAAAGTATTTTATTAAATATTTTTCGAGTTATTTTATATCTTAATCTGACATATTTTGATATAAAAAATAAAATATCT
>NW_021849474.1:9309-13146 GCF_003651465.1 Formica exsecta
TAATTATAACTTATGAAATCGTATAATTTCGGATTGAGGTGGATGTATATCACCCAATATTAACCTGCCTGAAGCGTACTAAATTCGATTTGACTATTTTCAATCGGTTTTAATACCGCATTTTCGGTGCAGAAATCCCGATCGATTCGGATTACATTTTTTTAAATCCGTTTTAATCGACCATTTTCGGCAGGGTAACATTTAACGAAGATAACAAAAATATTATACAAAATATAAGTTATTTTATACGTACAAGAATTATCTTAAAAAAATTATTTTGTTTTCTAGAATCGTTTTATCGAGATTTACTTTAATAATACATTTATATGCGGGACGTATTAATGAATTTACAATTGTGGACGTAGCACGGACTCACACCAAACGGTGGTTTACCATGCCATCGAAAGTGGACGTGGCTATGTAGTTCCAAGCGGCTGTAAAATGGACGTAGAGGCGCTGCTGTACGGGACCGAAAAGCTATCGTACGGAAAACGCCGGGATGGCCGCTCTCATGCTTCTCTCTGGTACGCACTACACATGCACCGCCGCCATTTTGTTGTAAGGTGTCATGGCCGAATCCGGAAATCCGGCCGGCCACAAGCCACAGCTGTTTTGACGAAGTTAGCGATCTAGTAGTAGTATAGATATCTGTGCCCCCAGCTATAAAGAACAGACTCTATGTTTATAGTTATCTTGCACGATCTGTCGAAAGAAAACTGGTTGTGTGCTTATAATATCATCAAATATCATTTGATATCATCCCGATATCCTGTGAAGATCTATACATCAACGAAATACCTGGTAAAATTACACAGGTTTTGTTGTTTTATGGATTTGACATTTACATGCGCATCCTTGACTAAAAAATTATTTAACAATATGTAATACATATATTAAATAAAGCGAAAAAAATATTGATAAATTTTTTTGACGAAAAACTGCAAAGAATGTAATCTCAAATATCTTCATATGTAATTTTAAAGTAACTCATAAATTACATATAACCTAATTTCAAATATTTGAAGTTATTTTGTGCGGGATAATATTTTAGATTGGAAACATTACACCAAAAAAAAATTCGAAATTCTTAGGAAATTAAAAAATATATGTGCTATATTATATATGAATCAAGTGATAATAAAAATCATCAAATAATAAAAAGGCTTTAGGATACAGTGCGAATAATCAGCATATGGTAATACATTTACAACTATATGTGTTGTAATTTTAGTATAAATTAAAGTGCATCTTCTAAGATATTTTATTTCTTCATGTATATATCTATCTTCTATTATTAATTTTGTATTTTTCTTTTAATGTATATGATTTAGTGTATTTACATTTTTATTATATTGATTTAAAATGAACAATTTGTTATAGCATTTCATGATCATGGAGTGGTTATTTGGCAAGCGTATCACTCCTGAGGAAATGCTCAGAAAGAACCAAAGAGCGTTGAACAAAGCAATGCGAGATTTAGACAGAGAAAAAGTAAGAATGGAACAACAGGAAAAAAAAATTATAGCTGATATAAAGAAACTCGCAAAGGATGGACAAATGGTAATCTAACTTTTATTTTGTTATATAATTATTTAATATCATTTTGATTTTTTTTCAAATTGTAGGATGCTGTGAAAATTATGGCTAAAGATCTAGTTAGGACAAGGCGTTATGTAAAAAAGTTTATGCTGATGAAAGCAAATATTCAAGCAGTGTCCCTAAAAATACAAACCTTACGTTCTCAAAATACAATGGCACAAGCTATGAAAGGGGTGACTAAAGCGATGCAAAATATGAATAAGTGAGTATATCATTTACCAAATACCAATGTATCAACATGTGTGTCATATATTTTTATCACATTATTTATTTTGTATCACTTATATAATTTGTTTATATTTATATAACATTATTAAAGTATTTATTACACATACACATACACTATTTTTATATTCCCAATATTATTACATATAATCTGATCTGCAATTTTTATTTTATTTTTACAGACAATTAAACTTACCTCAAATACAAAAAATATTACAAGAATTTGAAAAGCAATCGGAGATTATGGATATGAAGGAAGAAATAATGAATGATGCAATAGATGATGCAATGGAGGATGAAGGAGATGAAGAAGAAAGGTTATTAATCACAGATTTTATTATACATAAATATTCCTTGTGTCTAAATTGTCACATAATAAAGAATTATTGAACATTTATCAATTAATTGTAGATTAAGAATTATTTATAGGTAATATTTATTATATTATTAAAAAGTGATATATCTATTAATCTTATTTTTACAGTGATGCCATAGTTGCCCAGGTATTGGACGAATTAGGTCTACAGTTGACAGATCAACTCTCTGGACTACCGCAAGCATCTGGATCACTAAGTGTAGCTGGTTCGAAGCAGCCAATTGCTACTGCAGCAGGCAATGAGGAAGGAGGCAATCTTGCGGACGCTGACGCGGATTTACAAGCTCGACTCGAGAATTTGCGACGTGAATAAGTCGACACTTAAAAATAATATTAACTAAGATATTTTAGTTAAATATTATAGTTAAATAATGTACAAAAAATGTAAAAAGAATTGGCTTTATACTGAACATTAGCTTTAAAAGAGTAGCACTAACTAAGTGCTCAAATGCTTGTGTATACTTAATATAAGTATAAATTTAAAACAAATGTCTCAATTGTTTATATACAATTTTTGTTGAATAATTGAGCTTTATATTTTATACGCTTGAATTTTATAACTGCTTCTATAGCGAACATTCTCTATAAATATATAAGTTTCTAATACAGATACATGCAAAAAAAAGCTGTATAATAAAATATATAATATAATAACATGTTTATTCCCATGTTCAATCAATATTCAATCTTTCTTTTTTAACATAACATATCTTACATTTTCTAATTTGTTTTATATTTTGAGAATATTTTCTATCCGTCTCCTTCCTATATATACAGGGTGTCCCAAAGCACCCTTGACAACGCTCGTGAGTAGGTAGAGCACAGTAAACTGAACAGAAAAGTCCTGTACCATTTTTTTATATAACGCGTAATAAAGGAGTTATTATTGAGTAAAGTCTGGCCAATCAGCGCCGATTTTTAGCCGAACGCATGTCTGTGAGCCGCCCGCCTGACCTACATGAAGCTAGCCGGAAGAAATTATTAAATATGATTATTTTTAATTTTTCTGAATGTAGCAAATATACCAATGTTACGTTTGTAAATTGATAAACTTTTTAATTACATGCAAAATAAGTTTTTTTTATAATTGTAGTGCGCATGTGCAAAGTATACTCAGGGCTCCTGCCCACGGAAAGCGCGTTGCTATACCAATGTTACGTTTGTGAATTGATAAATTTTTTAATTACATGCAAAATAAGTTTTTTTTATAATATAACATAAAATGAACATGAAATAGTATAAACATTGAGGAAAGGTATTCAAATGTAAACACAAAGCAATATTTCCGCGACCTGCTAACATCAATGTGTACACGTGAAAGTTGAAAATATATGTCTTGAAAATGTATTTTTAGCAGATTCATTTATTTATGTGTAGTAAATCAAACGCATGGGCCGGGGGAAGAGGAAAAGGTAAAACTTAAAAGTTTGAAATATACCAAAGTACATGCATGGATGGAGAATACGTAGTCTGATACGGGCTTTATGATTATGCGTTTATGCAAAAGTGTGTGCTCTTCGCTTAAATACATAACACATACGTCCCATAAATAATATATACGGGTAGAAGAAAAGAATCAAGCGGCAGGTATCACGTTGTAACGGTCAAATACTTGAGAGCGATAAATATCTATCCGG
>NW_021849475.1:0-115 GCF_003651465.1 Formica exsecta
CTACCTGTGTCGTATCGGTCGCGAGGAGGACGCACGCTGCCACCATTGTGATGGGGACAAGGACACGGCGCAGCACACGCTGGAGATTTGTCCAGCGTGGGCAGAGGAGCGTCGT
>NW_021849475.1:15977-18963 GCF_003651465.1 Formica exsecta
CCCCACTCATTCCCAGTAGAAAGATCGCACTTGGTCCCATCCCGCGTAAAAGAGATTAAATTCTCTGACCGAAAAGGGACCGCCGAGCGAACTTCCGAAAACAGTGTAATAGCGACTCAGTCGTTTACCTGCTTTTCGGACCTGTCAGTTCGTTCGACCCGATACCAAACGCCACGAGACGTTTGACTTCGGGATAAATAAAGATAGTTGTTGCGGCCTTCCGTCGACTCATCCTTCTCCGAGTCTGGACGTAACATATCCATTATTATAGCATAAAATGGTGCTTCTTTTAGATCACCAATTATTTTATCGATCACTGTTTTCGATAGCAAGTCTATAATCTCGTTTTGAATTTTTGGACTCAAGTATCAAATCGATCTAGTAGGTTTTGAAATCAACTCTTTCAAAACGGGATCATATATTGCAAGCAGTTCAACAATTGATAAAAAAATACCATTTGAGCCGATTTCTCTACCAACTACTTCACGGTGTCCCCTAAATGGAAGATTGCACGTAGCTAAGATAAGCGTTATTTTCATGATTCGATGTATAACTTTACACCAGAAAGACTTTTCCTTCAATATCTAAGCTTCATGATCTTTGTCAATAGTTTTCTTTTGACGCCATTGTTCGTATACCACGCACGATTTATGATGAATTTCGGAATTCTCGTGATCTTTGATTTTATCACCCAATCTTTTCCAAGCCCATACTCCGTTTACCCAAGCAGGATTGAAATGTGGGTTATTTCTTTCAGCAAACAGTCAGCATGGTTCACAGTACGCACAGTCCAGTATTTTCGAATAGCAAATCCAACTTCGTGGTATTGTAACTCCGGCTTTGTTCGTTGTTGTATAGTAATAAGCTGAGAAGCGACTTTGTGTTTTGCTATTCAGGGGATAAGGTCCCGGTGGACGGCAAGATCCAGATGAAACAATGAATTTTTTAATATCTGCTGACAGTACACGTATATCCTTAAAATGACCTTTGTCAGTTGGATAAGTTTGTTTTGTTATGTTAGCAATCGTATGTACGTCAGTATTTCTTCCTTGCGATTCATCAGTTATAACTTTTTCTTTTTCTCTTTCGGCAGACTCAATCGCCTTACCCATTTCGCATACGTCTGTTCGATCTACTGTTTGCTCAAATGATGCATTACCAATTTGTTCATTTCTAATCATATTTTGCTCGAAAGTACTAGTACTTTCCATCGTATTATCGCAAGTTTCAGAGTATTGCCTGGTACTTTTTTGACTTACGCACTTTGGCGATGAATCTAAAAAAGATGATATTTTTCTTAATTTTTTTGCAATTTTCATTTGCTTGAGCTTTATTTTTTCTTTTCTGAGCACCGCTCAGATAAACCCGTTTATTGGAGCTCATGTTTTCCAAAACTAAAATATGCGCTGGCACATATACACTACGTCTGTCATAGTAGTCGTAGTCGTGGCGTATTGTATTGTAAGGCGGAGAAAACATATACGTAATACGTAAGCGCTTACATCTCGTTCTCTGCTATCAGCTTACGGCTGGCGCAGGTCCATCCCCACCGGTCCTCGATGAGGTCCTGGGGACCCTCTTTCCTTTGGAGGGTCCCCCGTTTTCGAGCGGCGGCCAAGTGGTCGCCGCTCCATACACCGAGGACTTGGAGGTGACGAGGGACGAGATGGCCGGGGTAATCCGTCGGATAAGGCTGCGGGGCAATAAGTCCCCGGGCCCCGACGGTATCCCCGGCCGGGTCTGGGTTCTGGTCTTGGACCACCTGTCCGAGCGCCGGAGGCAGCTCTTTACGAGCTGTCTCAGGCAAGGGTATTTCACCCCGGCTTGGGTGAGGGCCCGATTGATCTTTATCCCAAAGGGGAGCAAGCCAGGGAACTCCCCTTCTGTTTATAGGCCGATATGCTTGCTGGACGAGGCGGGCTGTTGGAACGCTTGCTGGTAGATCGCCTCGTCCGGCATCTGTCCCGGGAGGGAATGGATCTCCACCAGGATCAATTTGGATTCCGCGAGGGAAGATCAACAATCGATGCGATCTTTCGCGTCAGATCCCTCGCGGAGTCCATCATGGAGGAGGGCAGGGTGGTCGTTGCGGTATCTCTTGATATCCGCAACGCGTTTAACACCTTGCCCTGGAACAGGGTGAGGGAAGCCGCCGTCAACTTTGGCCTCCTCCCCTACCTGGTGGGGATTCTGGAAGCTTACTTCCGGAACAGGCGGCTGGAGTACACGGATAACCATGTACTCCTGTGCAGAAGGGGGATGTACTGCGGGGTTCCACAGGGGTCAGTTTTGGGCCCAACTCTGTGGAACCTCGCGTACAACAAGGTCCTTGGTACTGCCCTCCCCCCCGGTTGCAGCGTCGTCGGCTATGCCGATGACACTATAGTGCTGGCCGGGGGAGATAGCTGGGAGGAAGCCGTTAGAGCGGCCAACGTGGCGATAGCGTGCGTCGTCCGCGCAATCCGCGGCATGGGTCTGGAGGTGGCGCCTCATAAGTCTGAGGCGCTTTTCCTCCGTCGGGGGAGGCGGAACCGTATGCACGGAGCCCCCCGGATGCGGCCTATGTCGTGATGGATGGCACCTCCGTCCGGGTGGGGACCCAGTTGAAGTATTTGGGTCTCTACCTGGACGACACCTGGAGCTTCAACGGGCACTTCCAACGTCTGGCCCCCAGGGTGGAGATAGTGGCTCACTCTCTGAGCCGCCTCCTGCCCAACTTGGGTGGTTCGGATGGGAAGGTGCGCCGTCTTTATGCGACGATCGTCCGGGCGGTGGCCCTTTATGGGTCACCAGTTTGGGCGGATGCCCTGATGGCAAGTAGGCGCAGCAGGATGTTGCTGCGCCGAATATTTAGGCGGGTTGCCATCAGGGTCATCCGCGGATACCGGACGGTGTCGCATGCGGCAGCCTCTGTCCTGGCGGGACTGCCGCCCATCGAGCCGTACGCCCAGATGTACGCAGAAGTGTACGGGCGTACAAAAGAGCT
>NW_021849476.1:0-369 GCF_003651465.1 Formica exsecta
GAGCGAGCGTGAACTGCAATTGTAATCTCCAATGTATACATATTTATATAATGTATTGATTTTTTTTTCGTGATATTAATCATGCGTTCGCGGATAGCTTTGAGCGAGCGTGAACTGCAATTATAATTTCCAATGTATACATATTTGTATAATGTACTGAATTTTTCTTTGTAATAATAATTATGCGTTCGCGGATAGCTTTGAGCGAGCGTGAACTGCAACTGTTATTTCTAATGTATGCGTAATACATCCTTAAAAACAATAGCAATATGCGGATCCCATATATGAATATTGTTAATATATAAATATAAATATAATTATAATATAATTATTTATAAATATAATAAAAAAAGTATAATATAATTTAAC
>NW_021849477.1:0-1033 GCF_003651465.1 Formica exsecta
ATCTGCCGGCGACAATAATTATCCGGCAAAAGAAGGAGTTTATCTTCTTACGAATGCAAGAAAAATCTTGTGCTTATTCGTTGGCGATAGTAAATAGCCGGCGATAAAAGGAGTGTGTATCTCCTTTTTTGATCTTTGATTAGAGATCGATCCAGAAAGTGGCCAGGAGCAACGAAAGGTAGGTCCAACTGGCTCGAAGAATGGATTTGCTACGCAAAATAGACGCGTGAGTAGGGCGCGCGAGTAGGACGCGTGAGTAGGGCGCGCGAGTAGGACGCGTGAGTAGGGCGCGCGAGTAGGACGCGTGAGTAGGGCGCGCGAGTAGGACACGCGATTAGGGCGCGCGAGTAGGACGCGTGAGTAGGGCGCGCGAGTAGGACGCGTGAGTAGGGCACGCGATTAGTGCACGCAGTTAGGGCACGTGATCAGGGATATGTTCTCCAAATCTCCCCTGATTGAATTAGCAAATAGAATTGTTAGGGCTATAGGGACCATCAAGGAAAAACTTAAAAATTAAATTAAAACAATAAAAATGTTATAACAAAAAAAAATATGTATTATGCAACTTATAATATAAATATGTATAAGTCCAAGTGTGTGTTATGCTTTCAGTATTAAATTATTTTCATTATAGAATATTTGTATATATTTAATATTGATTATAAAGTAAATATATTTATTTGATACTGATAGCGCATCATCAATTTGTAAATTGTACTTACTATTATAATTGTACTTTAATTATAATCTAATATTGTAATTATAATTGTATTATAATTGTATCATATAAAATTATTATAATTTTATTATAATTATGTTAAGTTATATAAAATATGTATTCTTTTGTAAATTACACGAAAAATTACCAAAAGAACACGTATAATGACAATATATAGAAATTAGTTCAATTAAATATAAAGTATGTATTGTAAAAATATTTTCACACATAAATTTAACTGTGTGTGTTTTTATACCAAAGAGTCGTTGATAAAATTGGGAAATTTTATATATATTATATATATATTTTAAACTT
>NW_021849477.1:1833-3432 GCF_003651465.1 Formica exsecta
CTTTGAATATTACGTTATATACAAAATTATATATATGAATGTAACGTAAAATGTGCGAATACTTAAAAACTTCGAGACAAATCGAATGGGTACCCCGATATCAGTAAAAGATCGACAAATTAATTTATTTGAACGCTACAGAAAAATAGCTTAGAAGTAATTACTTGAAATTACTTTGATTTATTTTATTGTACAAAGTGTTTGAATCGAAATTTTTTCAAATTTTGCTTTTATCGGGTTCGATTTGTCTCGAGCAGTTGGTACCCGATAATTATTTGTACTCGCACATTTAACACAACTTATAATAATGCATGTATTTTATTATCCGTAAATATAGTCGTTCGTAACCACATTTTCATAAAAATAGTTATATCCATATATTTTTCAATAAAAATATATATTTATTAATAATGGAAGAACACGTTTTCTCGAGTGAATTTCGATTTCGTGAATTGAAGATAATGACAATGGTAACTGTTGTTGATTCGTTACCGAAATCATTGCTATCAGGAGTAGTCCGGAAAATCCGGGATTCGTTCCCTCCTGCAGCGGCTCTAACGTTCAACGGATCACTTAACTTTTCTTTGCGGATCGATCTTGCAGAAACTGATGTAGAAACAAGACATTGGTCGTTCTTCACCTTTAGGATCGTTCTTCTCTTTGTCGGCTATTAACCGGCGTCTCACCCGGCGGAGGGAGGGCCTTGTTATAAAATCGTTAGATCTGTTAATCTCTATAAAACGTGGCAATAACGCGATTTTTTATAACGATATTTAAAGACTTATAAGACCTATTTTATTCTGTTAAAACAGTTATCCGTGAGATAAAATATATATCTTATTGTTGATCGCGACATTCGTATAAAATCGCGTATTAGAAAATAAATTGGGCGATGGATGCTATATAACAAATCTCGAATATCTTTGCATAAAATGATAGTAATTATATCGCGTGCGCGTACGTATGTGAGCTTCGATTATTAGAGAAATTACGCGTATCGCAATCGAATATTACGAATATCATCGATTTATTTATTCATCGCGTTTACTAGCAAATTTTAAATCGCGATTTATTTTATAATTTAATCGTTGATTTACATCGAAGATTTGTCTATCTTTTCACGTTTTGAATATTTTCTTTAAAAGTCTGCGCAAAATGCGCTAGTAATGCAAATTCTCTTTCTTCTACAATTAAAAGACGATTTATAACTTTATCAACGATTCTTTTAATCGCGATTATTTACATTTTATAAAACTTATTAAACTCTATAATTGTATATTGATTATTAAGAATGAATATCACGTAATCAATCCTTGTTAAAAACTTGTCTATTCTAAAAATTTCTAGTAAATTTGTTATTATACGCATATTTTGGACATTTTCGTGTAATTCCATGTAATAAATTATTTTGTATTAAATTTTAAATTATATTTTGTATTAAATTTCTGATTATATTTTGTTATATATTTTGTATATTAAATTTATTATATCATTTGTTATATCATTTATTGTGTATTAAAACAAAAATAAAAAAAACTTACCCTAACCTGAGAAATGAAAAAGAGGAAAAAGTCCTCACACATATTTCCTCCTCGATGG
>NW_021849477.1:3540-10375 GCF_003651465.1 Formica exsecta
ATTTTTCCTCCTCGATGGTATCTCCACCTTAACGAAGGCATTTGCCGGGTGAGGAGGTTTGCGTACTCTAATGAACCTGAGAGCTATGCCGGCGGTAACGTATAGCGTTTTCGAATAAAGCAAGTTTGATTGTTCTGAGACCAATTAATGACATCATATATTCTGTCTTGGATTATTAGGAGTATTCGAATTATTAAATTAATCAATGAAATACTTTGAGTAAGCGTTTGATTGATTAATCAGGGCAAAGAATCTTGTGTTTTAAAGTCAAAATAGTCTCAAACGGGATGTACTTCATATTATTAATATATTATATTTATATTAATCAAATTCACACACAAAACCCATTTTTGGTTGAACATATGTTCACATATGGCAAATCTGATTTAATAGCTCCCAAAGCGATCATATCTTCACTCGAAAACGCTATTAGTTATCGGTAGGATCATCCATGCCGGACAGGTCGAAGGGGAAGAGTCAGACTAAGAGAGATACTGTAGTGTTATATTTATTATATTAATATATTTAAATAAAAGGCAATAGACAATAAGGAAAAAGACAATAATTGAGAGAATAGTGAGAAGGTAGTTTTAGTCGTTTAAATATCTTTCAAAAAAAAAGAAAGCCTGAGAAAGAATGCTAAATAACCGCAGAAGATATTTCGATGGACATCACAGGAAGAAGGAAGCGCAACAGGACCCTACGATCTTGAAACAACGAAATTCGATAGGCCATAACAATGCAAGGACACGAAGAGGAGAATCCGTTGGATAGAAATGCGTGGTGATTAGGAACAAACAAAAATTATTATATTATAATAGAATAGTACTCCATTCCGAAAATCGAGCAAGGTTTAGAAAAGATATATAAACCGACAATCTTTAGTCAAGCGACTATATACAATCATGAGTAAATTCATGAAAGTTGATAATAATTAGAACTTCTTAAAAATTAAAAGAATATCATTAAAAGAAAAATTTATTATGTTATAATAGATTAGACCTTCGTTCCGTTAATAAAGCTATGTTATATAAAAAAATACGTTAAATAAGCGATTTTTGATTATATATAATCATAAGTAAATTAATTAACATTGCTAATAATTATAACTTCTTCAAAATCGAAAGAACACGATTAAAACTATAGGAAAATTATATTAGAATAGACATGCATTTTAAAAATTCATGTTTTGCGTGTATGTATTATAAACATATATCAAAGTCCCGTAGGGAATACTTTTTCGCATTTTCGGTTTTTTAGAATTCTGGATAAAATCCTGCACAATACACGCAAAGTACTCTTTTATATTCTATAAAACCAATATTGCAAAGAAAATCGCTATTTTTCGTATAACATTTTACGAAAGTCTGTCAGGTGACAGTATCTCTATCATCACGCGATCATATAAACATGAAAAAATTAATTAATGCTGCTAATAACTAAAACTCTTTAGAAATCAAAGGAACATTTTAACGGTTAAAACTATAGAAAAATATAATAATTATAATAGGAAACTTCCGCGTTTCGGAAATCACAATTTCACGTATGTCGTATATATGTATATTTAACAATAAGATTCCCAAGAGAAAATAGATTTTTCGCATTTCCTCAGGCTTCTCTCTGATGATATACACAACATATAGCAAAATTTACCGACAGAGTTGCTATAAGCGGTTTAATCTTTCCCAAGCGTCATGCCAGATGTCATTACATGTGTTATTAAAAAAAAGTAAAGTTTTTAATCGATTAAACACAGTCAAAAAATATTTGAACGTTTATCGTATCGGTATAAACTGGTATTAATATATCTTTATGCATATGATAAGTAATGATAATTAATTACTTATATAATATTATTGATGTGATCACAGTGTAGATCACAAAATTTATTTTGCATTTTATATTGAAAAAAAAACGTACATACACACATACATGTTTAAATTTAAAACTATTAAAGATGTCAATCGTTTTTAAAATTGTTTTCAATGATTTAAAATAAATTTTAATATCTTTTCTTTTAACTTTTTGTTAATAATAAATAAATAAAATACATGTTATTTAAAAAAATGTAATTTTATTGCGGAGCAAGAAGAAAAATATTTGTTTCGAAATATAGATTTGTCACTGGATACGATATGTATATGTACAAATTTCTTAATCGTATATTTTATCAAATCATTTGTTAATTTGATGAAAACAATCAAACACATATATATCGATCATCGATACAGATTATTTTTTGTTTTATAATAGTTGAATTCTTTCTTCTACGAAACATGTGTATAATGAAAAAAAAAAGAGAGAATTGATGACATTTTAAAAATATAAATAATTTGAGTTTTATTATGGTTTTCGGGCTGACTCAGTGGTTAATATCATTTGTAATATTTTTAATCGTATTGACAATTATTACCTGGTCCGCTGTGCACCTGGGCAAGAAGGATCAAAACTTCACAGATATTAGTCTCAGATTTTTCGGTGTAGACGATCACTCGATCCAAAGGGAGAAGTATGTTTAAAAAAATATATAGCTTTTCCGTAAAAAGAATCTTTTATTTACATATCTGTTGCTTTTTCAATAAATCGCTTTTCTTCTGAATGTACGTAGCTCAACATCGCGAGTGATAGAAAGTACCGATGGTCCGGCATTATTCGCGGACGATCAGGGCTCTGAAATACCAGACAGCGCGGAATTTTATAATTTTATAGTGAAAACATTTTTATCTAAGAATAACCTTACTAGTAGTACGGGAGATGATACTGCAACAACGATATTCACATCCTCTATCATCAATAATGATACAGCGTGGAGCGAAGATGCTGCAATGACATTTATACCTTCTATTATCAGTAATAACACAACATGGAGCGAAAATGTTGCAATAACGATATTTATACCTTCAGTCATCAATAATGATACATGGAGAAAGGAAGATACTACGATCGCAGTATATAACGCGTCTGATAAGTTTCTCTTATTATTAAATAATCAGAACATCAGCGAGAAATTATAAAATTGTAAGTGAGAATTTTATTTTATTCACACACATACACTTATAAATGCAATATACATCATCGTACATACAAAAATGTTTGAAAATAAATTCTTTCATAGGTCAAATCATATTTCACAAATAATTTACAGCCGATGTTAACATATGGAACAAGATTTTTTGACATGGATAGATTACGAAAATTCGATTCGTATCAATCTATCGGAGTGAAATTTTCCAATTTTCTTCAGAGCAAAAAGAATGGAACATTGAACGCGTCTGTAGTGTTTTTCGTTCGTACGAGTATTGTCTGACATAAAAGTAATCGAATACACAATAGACGAAAATTTCGGCTCAAAATGAATATCGTTTTTTTGAAATTTCTCTTAAATTTTTTTCTGATCTCATTTGTTACGGAAATCTTTTAAAGGAAGCGATATTTTATTGACTATTGTTATGCGTTGTTTAATTACGTTTCACTATTTTTGCCGCTTTGTGTGTGAATTCACTGAAAATAGATATAATAAAATTGAGAGCTATAATATTTATGAACGTTTTATGATTTCCTTTGAAATAATAAAATATTAATAACCTTGTATTCAGTGTCATAAAACTTACAATATCTCAGTTTAATTTTGAATAGAATTCCACATCACACACATTTTTTGATCTTTTGAGAAGAAAAAGAGATTTAATTAATTTTTTATCAACACAATTCATATACTCCACTATACATATTAATATTGATAAAGTGTATATCGATATCGATTAAGTGTATTATATTTAGTGTGATTCCATACTTACTATTTATTCAAATAAATGTTACTTATTTACCTTGATATTCTCGAGTTTTACAACTACAATATATACATACATATCAATTCGAAAAAGTCATGGCAACTTTCATAAAATTCAAAAAGTGAAACGTATTGGTTGCAAGACTCAAAATATATTGTAACAGTTACAATAAAACATTAAAATATTTCATCTTTTCTCCTCAAATTGTTGAGACTGATTGAACGCGCATTAAAAGAGGCTACTGCCAGCAGGTAAACAGAATTTTAGCTTAACCATGAGGACTGCCAATGGTTGCTATCTCTATTGAAACGTTATCAAACATTTTATAATCAAGGATTCTTGAATCCTCAACTAATAATAAAAGATAAGTAAGGCCAATACGATTGAGAAAACAAGAGATCTGTCAGAGATATTTTAAATTTTTGTTTTATATTTTTTGAGAGGGACAGGATATAATCTTCTGAACATAATAATAATAATTTTTATCGATAATTCGAAATATTTGGACACACTAGAAAAAGTAGGGGAAAAATTATTGCACTGAAATTGTATTTTTAATTATTTATTCAATTATTTATTTACAAATAAGATCTAGAAAATAACAAATAATATATTTTCTTAAAATTAAGATTTCAAAATAATTTCATGCATCTCGACGTAAAAAGTTTTTGAGATCTCAAATTATAGTCTTAGCCATGATTCTATTACGGGCACCAGTCGGACTCTTTCTTCTCTTTTTTTTTTACGATCGACAATCGCATTTTTCCTTTTCTATGCGTGTCAGATTTATGATTTCTTCTCGCAAGAGCGACCCTATCGTATGTTGTGCCTATTGAGATCTTAAGCTGAAATAATGTCACATAGTTCTTTCCTGGAGAATATCTAGAACACGAATGTGAGAGAGATGAAAAGAAATACACAAGGCGGAGTTGAGTTACAAGAGTTCGACGAAGTACCCGCACATTATGAGTGTTATAAATCTGCCAAGGATACGTATGCATAGAAACGTAGTCTAAACACGTCACGTAGATAAGAACCTCGGCATCGCCTTACTCTATTTAACGTTGACGCAGCCGCGCGCTTTGCGCAAATGCCGATTCTAATTGGTCCATATTAATAAACAATTGCGTCATTTATCCGACAACTGTGGCCGTTAAGGGCTACAGACCCCGCGAATTATGATCTCAAGAATGATCGACTCCGCCCAAGATCGCCATCTAATAGCAGCGGGGATATCCAGCTGGTATATGTATAATGCAAATCCCGGTCTCACTTTCATCTTTATCGTCTTTTCGCACTGTCGGCAAAACGAAACGCGCATCGCGTGATAAAAACAAAACGGCAAACCTCGTGGGGCACACAAAGACGGCCAACATCTGAAGCCGACGTTGTCATGGATCGCGGCGAGGAAACCGCCGGTATAGCCGATCAACGGCTACGTCTATCGGGGATGCCACCGCGAATTATGTAAGGTATTTGACATTGATATGGAGATATACAATCACGTCTTTAACTCGGCGCGCTGACTAGCAATGAAGCATTTTCGCGCATTATCAAGGAAACTTTGCCATAAGGTGAGAGAAGTTGTAGTTTGCGCTATTTTTATCCGTAATAATATATTTGTAGTTATGGTAATCTCCATTTATTAATATATATTTTATCGATATATTAATTGTTAAAATAGCGTCATGGCGATAAGAATAGCGACATGAGATATTTTTCATGATTGAAGGTCGCGACAAAAAATCCAGCCAGAGAATCGAAATGAAAGGATCTCAAGATCAGACAATCGTTGTATTTTATAACGAGAGAGGAAAGATATTCGATATTGCATTATTGGAATATTGATTGTCGTCTTAATTATTAAAAATCACATTATCGCGATAAAATCAGCGGCCGGGATCTTTCATGATTAAGGATTACAATAAATATTAATAATATTGATACAGATTGCATTTATAAAAAAGAAAAGAAAAAAGAAAAAATAAAAAGAGAGAGGAAGAAAAAATTAAATAGATATATTGAGGAACGCTGAGATTTATCTTTTTTATTATATATACCAAAGTATATATTTTTACATGTGAATACATACTTATCATAAAATAATATTCTATCCCTAGCATATGTGTATATTTGACGTAGAAATCTTTTAAGTATTCTCTAACGAATTATTTTGTTTTTTGTCTGATATATGTTCGACAAATATTTATATTCATAGATGAATTTTTAACCATCGTTCTTTCTTATATTTTGTTAGGCATTATCTCGAATAGCTTTTTGAAATTTTCATCTTAGCGATTGCTCTCTCACGTTTATACAAATTCATATTACATGACTGTTATGACAAAATGTCAAAAAGTTTCATAAGTATGTAAAGAATTTATTATGGAATTTTAGAAGGTCTCTTTTGCCGATATTTGTCCTTAAGAAAGAGAATCGCGCGCATATACAACTTAAGCATTTCCATTTTTTACATAGATATATATCTGCTCATGTGTTACAAGGAAAAAGAGTAATTGTGATGATAATGAATATTTACATATATTATATAAGTCTCGAGTTACGTGTTTTTTTTTCTGTCCTTAATTTTTTATGCGCATTTTTTTGCGTTATTAATGAGAACATATTTCTTATTGGCATACTTAATAATCTATAATCTAAGTAATTATTTAAACACAGAAAGAAGCAATTGTAGAAAAATGTAGAGGTAGATCGTTCAATATTAAATACTCAAGATTTTTTTTTAATAAAAAAAAATGGAAATTGCAATAAAAATAAAACACGTGACTAATTATATTTTAATTTGTTTTTTAATAACGGTTATTAATTTTTATGTAAAAAATTAAACACTCTAAATATATAAAAAATGTTCAACGTTAATATCTTTTATAATAGACCAAGTTTACGATTATATATAATAATGATATAACAATAATAATAATTGACTGAACTTAAAACTATTAAGACCAGTAAGGCTGACTAACAAGTAAAGCATCCAATGACTAATCAGAATTTTTATTTAATGACAAAGACTTTAGGGAAAG
>NW_021849477.1:10507-16743 GCF_003651465.1 Formica exsecta
AAAGAATTATTCAACAGTCTTTCTTCATGTCTTATGAAAGATCTTCTTAACTGATAAAACATTTTACAGGAATTTGTTTATCTATTATCTTGGATTTCTCTTTTTTCTTGTTCAAACATTAGTTGTTTAATTACTATTCATCATTACCAGTCAATAATTTTATAACGAGATTCCTTTTGTAAGTAATAAATTTATGTTGCATGAATTGCGTTAGAATACAAATTAAAAATTAGTTTTCTTTTGTCAAAGTGTTCTATTCAATAGAAAAAATTCTGGTCGACAAAATAAATTTTTTACTCGTATCTTCGGCATTTTTCACATAATACAATTGGTAAGAAAAATTCACCTCTCTCATGTTAAATATATTTCTGGTTTACAAATTTTATTTGCAACATATGTATCTATACAATTAGTTGCGTACAAATTGATTGCATAAATCTAGGTGGCCCGGCTCTTTTTTTAACTCCACATGTTATTCCGCATAGCTAAGAAATGTTTAGGGTCGCTGTAGGCGTCAAGTTTCATTAAACGTTTCTTCACAGGCGACTTCGAGGAACGATTTACGTTAAACTAAACTCTGACCGAGTAGAAAACGCGCCTGCTTATTTTCTCTTTTGGTCTATCATGATGCCGATGATTCTATGTTACTTAAATCGTAAGATATTTAGGCTGTGTTCCGATATTCACTACCAATACTGAAAATCTATAATTTACGTCACGTACACTATAGATTTTTAATACTGGCAATAGATACGGGAACGTAGCCTTAGAATGTAGGATATAGAATTTAGATGTGTAGTAGAATAACTCGTTAGACCGGTTTAGAGCACGTGTCGAAAACGATTCATTTTAGAATATCTAAAAATATGAAAATCGCATCGATGATGTCTCATTATAGCCATAGAATCATATCGAATACGAATCATATTCGATATATCGTATGCGGTACATCCATATAAAAATATTATATATATACAAATGTATATTCTATAAAAAAAAAAAATTTTTTTCTATTATACGATTATATTATAAAATCAATCGAGACGGAATTAATTAACTCATTCTATCTCTCAGTCGGTAGTCATCTTACGAAACAAACATTGCGAAACGCAATACATAGTTGTCTGGTAGCGGTACGTTCGGAAATAGCACCCGAGCATCGTTCTACTTTTAGTAAATACAAAGATAGAACGACGCTCGTGTGCACACGGGTGATGTTTCCGAACGCAGCCTAGCTGGCGCATTTTCATTTCAAATCATGTATATACGATATGCGTATATAACAAGGCGCGCTAAAATATCAGCAATGAAACGAGTCATATGAAATTTATTCTTTTCTTATGGAAATTATATAATGCAATCATCGCTTCTACGACTTCTGTGTGATGATTCATCTTTTTCTCTCCCTCCACCGGAAAGGGAACCATATTATTAATACTGGCAATAGATACGGGAACGTAGCCTTAGAATGTAGGATATAGAATTTAGATGTGTAGTAGAATAACTCGTTAGACCGGTTTAGAGCACGTGTCGAAAACGATTCATTTTAGAATATCTAAAAATATGAAAATCGCATCGATGATGTCTCATTATAGCCATAGAATCATATCGAATACGAATCATATTCGATATATCGTATGCGGTACATCCATATAAAAATATTATATATATACAAATGTATATTCTATAAAAAAAAAAAATTTTTTTCTATTATACGATTATATTATAAAATCAATCGAGACGGAATTAATTAACTCATTCTATCTCTCAGTCGGTAGTCATCTTACGAAACAAACATTGCGAAACGCAATACATAGTTGTCTGGTAGCGGTACGTTCGGAAATAGCACCCGAGCATCGTTCTACTTTTAGTAAATACAAAGATAGAACGACGCTCGTGTGCACACGGGTGATGTTTCCGAACGCAGCCTAGCTGGCGCATTTTCATTTCAAATCATGTATATACGATATGCGTATATAACAAGGCGCGCTAAAATATCAGCAATGAAACGAGTCATATGAAATTTATTCTTTTCTTATGGAAATTATATAATGCAATCATCGCTTCTACGACTTCTGTGTGATGATTCATCTTTTTCTCTCCCTCCACCGGAAAGGGAACCATATTATCTTATCTACGCGATGCAGAAGTTTTATATTTCCTCGTTGATCCGATGAGAGAAGGATGAGAAATGATGAAATGGACGAGGAAATCCAATAGTTTTTTATCAAACTACATAGAGTTCACCGAGATAACTCATAAACGACGATCTCATTGGTCAAGCTTCCTATAGTCCATTATTGCGTATCACGATTTAGTAATATAAATAGCGCGACGAACCTGTCCGATACTCAGTATGGGAAAGAGCTTAGACACGTGTGTATATATAAATCACTGAGAAGAGAGATCGCGCAAGTATTTCTTTGAGAGGTTTTTGAATGATCCTTGTAAAATTCTTCGTTTGCTTATATATATATATATACATATTTTCATCTTCTATTATAGTGTAGTTTAATAAAAAAAATAATATTAATATATAATAGTATGTCCTTCAATTTTACCTACAAATGAACGATATAATCGTTCAAAGTTTAATTTTGAAAGAAAATTTATATTACTTTAATTATCGTTTTTATAACATATCAATCGACGATGAACCAAAACAAGAGGAAGAAAAAGTGATAGAAGGAAGCTACGACATGTGCAAAAAGACGCATTGTGTATTTTAATAAGGAATATAATAATATTGTGCGTGTATAATATACGAATAATTTATCGAGGTGATAAAATCGATATCATATTCTACGGAGAAAAAAAGAAATGCAAGATGTACAGACAAAACGAGCAAAAAATTTTGTTATCGTTAGGAATGAGCTTGTATTCATTGAAATAGACCAACTTATATGTATATCTCAAGTTACATCGTTCCTGCAAAAATTCAATGGTATGCAAAGCATTCTGAAAAGAAATATCTACCAGCCGGAAAGAAATATTATATATATTAGAATAGATTTTCGGAGAAGTTTAAAAAAATTTAGATCGAAAGCAACTTTTTCATAGACAATATTTAATACTATTTTGCTCCGAATGTACTTTTGGAAACGATATATTTCAATATATAATATACGCGAGTATCTTATTTTTTATAATTGTATCTTATTTTTTATATTTAATTAATCATAGAGAAATAAAATTCTCGAATATATATATATCCAATTGAGATCTTTCAAATCTCTTGATATTTTTCGCTTACAAATATCAGAGCTAAATAATCCCTTTCGAATATGAAGAGACTATCTATCTTCACCGTTCTTATGGTTTTCTTTTTTAAAGCTCAACGCTTTAGACTCCTCCTCCTTTGTTTACTGTAGCCGTACCGCCTCGAGGGCTCCAGGGTTGCAAAAGGAAACAGCGACAGTTCCGACGTACCTCTTGTGCCGGATAGACGTTCGTTAATGTTACGCTTTGTCGGAGTGAATAGATATACACGTTTTAAATGATACACACATGTGATAATGGATACAGTACTTGCTCGATAAAGGTTGTGTGTATGATCAACATCGCGCGAAAATATTTTTTAACAATAATTGACGAAATACCACAAAAAATCTTCGGAAAAATTCTTGTATCTATCTATCGCGGCATTATTACTCGTATTATAAATATCATTTTATATATATATATATATATATAAAATTATTCTCGGAGGAATAACTATAAGCTCATTAATGATTAAAGATTTGTGTGTAATAACGTGTAATAAATTAAAACCGTCTGATATACGTAAGATCTCGAAAGCATCGATAAATCAATCAGCATGTGACTTTCATAGTTTGCGTATTTGCGATTTGCTTTATTAGAATCTGAATTATTTATTTCCTTTCCGACACGAGAGTGCCCTTGCCAAAGTAAACATCTTTCAAGGCTTATGACACAATCACGCTGTTATCCGTATGTATATATTTCCTTTTATATTTGCGCAAATATATTACGAGAGATGATGTGCGGTGATTGACCTTTCTTTCGATAAATCAACTTGTACATCTTTTATAAAAAAAATTGCGTTTATATCAAAGGTCTAACAAGAAGCGTGTTTATCTATCAAATTGATTCAGAGTCGCAAGGACGCCGACACTGGGTCTCTTGCCGCGACGCATCGTTTAGATAAATAAAGAGCGCGTAATAAACATATTACTGTACTAGAATTTTATTTATAGCAATTGCATGCAATATGTTTATAATATCTCGGCTTGATTTTTATATCAATAAAATGCTGACATGCACAGTTAGAAATACATTAAATACGAAACCGCATGTTCAAAGAAAAACAATATAACAATAATTTTATATCCATTATTATATAACCAGTGTTTTTTATATTTACGGGGATTATTGGATCATTATTTTATTATTATAGCCTTTATTATACTCAGTATAATGTATTATATAATGTATTATATGTATGATTAATGATGATGTTAGTTTAGAATTTAGAATTAAATCTTTTAAATATAATCACCATAAAAAAATTTATTAACGTAAATTATCTTCTTATAAATTAATAAACATTGTGGTTTTCTAAACAAATATTCAAATCAATTATTAGTATAGAAGAGCTAGGATTAACTGTAGTTACGTCGTGCGAGACTTGCAAGAAAATAATTTGCATTAATGAGCTCTTTGTGGCGATCAAAGAAACGGCGAACTAAAAAGGTATTTATCGCGCAGGATGTCGCAGTATAAGAAATTTATGCAAATTGGCATTCAATATTACGCGGAACAGGAGCGTGCAGATGATTCATTTTCTTTCTTTGATCGTGCACGAGACATAGGCGGCCGGCGTAGTTTCGCATGCCACGTGGCGCGCATCGAGCGCAACAGGTGTTTATCAATAGTCGATTGGACGCATGTGCTCGCTCCTTTCGCCGCTTCGCTAATTAATCGCTATTTCGATGAATCGCCCTGTATGTGTGCTTCGCATTTATACAATGCGATAACTGCTTTCTTTTCTTCGCTATTCCTTGGATTGAAAAAATTTATTAACGCAAATTGAATTAAATCTTACGCGACATGTCTATAATTAATTATAACTATTTCGAAATCTAATTTATAAGAAAGTAATTTATATAAAAGTTAATAAATTTTTTTGGTGATTACTTAAAGAAATTAATCTTCTAAATTAATATATCCTAATCGATCATACATATAATATGTATTTGATTCTTAAGTGCATTTTGCAAACGCTTCGGGTCCAGTTTAATGAAATATAGAGCAGTAATATATGTTTATAATCTTGATGTAATATTACAAGCCCCACATTTGCATAAATTCCTCACTAATGTTAAATCTTTCCTTTCTTACAAGATGTAACGATGACGGTAGCTGTAAACTTTTTATTGTATGCAAAATGAATATGAGATTATAATTAAGAAAATCTAAAAATGATTAAATTTAAAAAACTAAAATTAAATGTAATTAATAAGAGAGTGAGAGAGAGAAGATTAAAAAAAAAACCTGAGATTACGTGAACATTTTTTAAATTATTTTTTTAAGAGAACTAATAATCTCGAATCTTAGCGAATGTCGGACTCACCGCGATATATATCAGATCTCGTCGTTTCAGCGATATTCAATTCCACTGATGTTACTACTGCAAGCGGCGGAATAATATAAGGCGTGTGTGTGTGAGACAACAATTTCGCCTTTCTCAGCTGTATCTAATCGACTGACGACGGTCGTCGGCCTCAATCACTGATTGAACTTCGACGATCATTCGCTACTTATACCGGAAACAGGTTTGAGCAAAAAGATTCAGCGATGGTACACCGATGTTAATCGAATGAGACATGTTAGCGAGCTGACAAATAAAACTTTCTAAGCGTCGGTCGATGCGCAGCATCACATCCGCAGGATCCGTGACGCCTTTGACGTCTCGAGAAGTAACGGCTGCGCGTTATCGAGTACCTGCCACAAGAATCGCATCTTACAAATGTGCTTTCGAAGCGATCATGGATCGCCAGGAGATCATAGTTCAGAAATCATCGGAATATGATGATAATGTCGAAAAGATAATGACAGAATTATTTGATTTACCGAATCCGGGCATCGTCGCTTCTATGAGTCCCTCAGACAAGATTGCGAACAGGTGATCTGCAAAATCTTACTTTGTACTGCCGATTTATATGATCGAATACATATGACAAAATATCGATTAATGTATTTTATATACATACATA